>NC_022011.1:91959279-91966686 GCF_000317375.1 Microtus ochrogaster
AAAAAAAAACACTTGCTGCTCTTGCAGGAGACTGTGAGCTGCCCAATGTGGGTGCTAGAAATCAAACCAGCAACGCATCGGGCAGTGTACAATCACCTGCTACTCCAGTTCCTGGGTATCTGAGGCCGTCTTGTCTCCTCAGGCATCTGAATGCATGTGCCAAACATACACTCACACAGACTAACATACATGCAAATAAATAGAAGATAAGTAAATAAACCATTTTAAAGACCTACAACCCTAACATCTTAACACCAATCTCCTAACACTGTTTCTGGTCTGTTTTTATTATCTTAGGAATATTTTCCTTGGGTCTCCAATTACTAATAGTCTAAGAGTTTAAATTTGACTCTGACAATGAAAATGAATCATTTGGATGAATAATAGTGAGCTTGTAGGAACAATAGTCCTAGCAATTTTTTTTTGTTTTGTTTTGTTTTTCGAGACAGGGTTTCTCTGTGGCTTTGGAGCCTGTCCTGGAACTCGCTCTGTAGACCAGGCTGGTCTCGAGCTCACAGAGATCCGCCTGCCTCTGCCTCCCGAGTGCTGGGATTACCATCACCCGGCCTAGCAAAATTTTTGTATATTGTGGCATCATAAAAAAATAATATTCTAAGTTTTTTTTTTTTAAAGATGGCTACATGAAGCCTTCTAATCTGACTTCAAGGCGGTGGAAGAGCCTTCACTAACATTGTGTAGGATACACGCCAAAGGAGCTCAGCGGCTCTGTGCTGACTCGCTTATCTAATGAGTATTCCGGCTGGATGGCTGAATAACTATTAAGAGAGATTCCTTTGTGATCGTGTTTGGGATTTCATTTTATACTTTGGAGTATTTACTCATGGGGATAATTTCCCCATTGTGGGCATAATTAGCCGTTTTCCGGTCATTTTGGTCACACTCTTTTTATTTGAAAAGGCAAGTGGCCAATATCAGCCCAATTAGTAAAAGGTGGGAGGGAGCCATTTAAAAAAAAATGCAGCACACTCTCTACATCTAATGTGGAAAGAATTAGTTGAAGTAAGATGTGACTAAGCTCTGATCAGGCTAACGAACCCTCTGATTTAGGCTGGATGAGCCATGGAGATAGAGTCAGGATCCTCCCTTCTGGAAGGGTCGTTGGAAGAGTGCATCTTCTTACTGTAGCTAAAGGGCAGGTAGGGCACCATGTCAGGGTATTCTCTTATGCATCCTTTTACCATGTGTAACCTACCAGAGCCAAGCAGGGACAGTCAGCAAAGCACGCCATGCTGCCTAGAAACCGATGACGTCATCAGAGCCTTTGACTCCGGCCATATTTAACGTCAGTTACAGTTCTGAAATCCCTCATCGGTGTGGCGACACACTTTTGACTTTAAGTTTTGGTTTGGTTTGTAAATGCTTTGAGGAAAGTTGTAGAGGGAAAGTTCACTAATTTTAGACTAAGCAAGCTTCACTCTTCACCCTGTGGTTGAAATAGCATGAAATACCTACAAAATGGCACAAAGTATGTCTTCCCGTCACATGATCTAGATACTTAAGGATTTCTTTTACCAAAGTAAAAGTAAGTATTTTCTACAAAAAAAAAAAAAAAAATGATTTAAGAATTTCTCATCCCCTGCCTAGTATATTCTATGCCCTGCTAGTAATTCATAGCTAACACTTTTATTTTTTAACAATTTTTTTTATTTTACATAACAATCCCAGTTCCCTCTCCCTTCCCTCCTCCTGCTCCCCCCACCTCCCCTCCACCCTCAGAGACGGTGAGTCCTCCCATGGAGAGTGAACGAAGTCTGTCACTACCACTTGAGGCAAGACCAAGGCCCTCCCCACTGTAGCTAGGCAGAGCAAGGGAATGGGCTCCAAAGAGCCAGTTCATTCACTAGGAACAAATACTGGATCCCACAAACTGCCCAAGCCACACAACTGTCACCCACATTCAGTTCCACACAGGTTCCCCAGCTGTCAGTCTGGAATCAGTGAGCTCCCACTAGCTTGGGTCACATAGCTAACACTTAAATTCAATGGCTCTAAAGAGTGATGGCCCAGTCCTAGATGAAGAACAATCATGACAAGAGAGAGACAGAGACAAAGAGACAGAGAGTCAATCACTTTCCTCCAAGAATGAGCTCTCTGCTGGATTATCTAGTCTTACTTAGTCCCAAGAGTTCAGTCTTAAAAACATGTACAGACAAGCAACACTAAATGGGATCAGTAGTGTGAGGGAGAGGGATGCGTTTACCAAAAATAAAGAAGAGGTCATAAAATTGAGGGGTGGTCATAGAAAAGTGTTGGTGAGAAATGAGAGGCTGGAAACGGTGTCAATATGACACATATGAAATTCTCAAAAAAATTAAAAATGCATGACAAAATTTCCTTCCGGAAATCAGAAGGATTGATTCAAAGAGAAAAAAAGCACACTATTGAAGAGACTAATTCATATTGGAAGTCGACAGCAAAGCACTCTAAGCAAGTGAGCTGAGTAAATTATCATGTGAGCAAAGGAAATAGGATTGGAAACAGACAAGACTTCAGGTAGAAGGTTTATGCCTCTCTCCACCCCAGGGTTCACATCAATGCTAATTTTCAAAGTGGTCATTTTTTGGAAATGGAACATTTGGAGGTGGTAAGTTTAGATGGAGCCGTGAGAGCAGACTCTCACCAAGGGATTGACTACAAAGGGGAAAAGGAGGGGGGTGCATTGTGTGTACGTGTGTGTGTGTACAAGTGCACAGCTGGAACTTTGGGTGCCATCAATGACGTCATATGAGAATAACCAGAGAGGGCATCTTCATTAATAACCCAGACAGGGAGCTAGGTTTCAGTTTCATGACTTCTAGGACTCAACCCATGTCGATTGGTTTCAACAGCTCACTGTGACCAAGACACAGAAAAACATACTTAAATGTCTGTGATATTAGAAAACTTTCATTTTGGGTGATCTGAGGACTTAGTAACTTAAAAGTATAGGTCATTCCCAGAACTGGGTATTGGGTTTTGGGATAGGAATCAATGGCTGATTCAGGGACAATTGAGAAAAGTGTTGGTTTGGGGAACGGGAGATCCTGAGCCCAACTCAGACATTTTATGACTCCAGAAGCCTTGTCTTCATGACTGTAGAGATCTGTGGAAGAAAACCTTGAAATGGGCACACACACCCTCCATCATGTCCTAGACGTTTGGTCTGGAATGAGCTGTCTTTACTATGAAGGAACAAAACTATATACTATGATAATGTGTGTGCAAATTAGTTTTGATCACTTTTGCAAACATTAGTGTCTAAGGTGGTGGTGGCGCACGCCTTTAATCCCAGCACTCTGGAGGCAGAGGCAGGCGGATCTCTGTGAGTTCAAGGCCAGCCTGTTCTACACAGTGAGTACCAGGATAGGCTCCAAAGCTACAGAGAGAAACCCTATCTCGAAAAACCAACCTCCCTGTCCCCCAAAACAAGCAAACATTAGTGTCGAATGAATTTCAAGTCAGCAAGGATGTGTATGAGCGGAGGATGAAGAGCCCAGCTTTCTAGGGATGAAGACCTAGAAACACAAAGGCAAGGATGCAGGAGTGAGCCAGGCCATGTGATGGAGACAGGGGATGGTGAAGAACTTGAGCGGCTCAGGGGAATTCACCAGAGGACACCTGCATGTGACGGTCAGGCATGGGCAGGCAGGGTTTCCCTGGGAGCAGCTGTAATCTCGCACATCCCAAACACTGCTTAATTTAATTATCAACTCTTGGGACTATGTCTGGGTTGTGATTTAAAAATAGACTTTCCAGTGTGAAAGAAGTCTGCAGGAAGGGGCTCCTTGCCGAATTAAGCCGGGCTTAAGTGTGAGCCGCCGCTGAAGGACAACGCGTTCCCTGTGAAAAAGATGGCAAACCCATTCCAGCGGCTCTAACCTTTACGCGCTGCTATTATCAACCCAATTGTATGTTTTTTCCTGTTGCACAAACATGTTCCCAAAAGACTTTTAAAATAGCTTTCTTTCCTGCTAAATCGTTGTGCCAAGCACTTTTTCTGACTCTCAACTCTAAGTGGACCAGGATGTGTTAAAGGAAAAAAAAAAAAAAAAGCCCTGTCACACTTGACAGGTTTTAATAAGCCTTAACAACAGAGAAATGTTTCCTAACCTCGCAGCCCCCCCTCCCCACCCCCGCCCTGGGAATCTTCCCATGGTGCGTTCTAAACAAAATAAAAACTGTTGCGAAGAAAGGCGCGCACCTTCCCGACAGTCACACTTTCAGACAAGCCACCTGGGGGAAAGTCTGCACACCCAGGCAGAGTACTACAAGAGGAAAAAAAAAATCAGAACAGAAAATAAAACTTGCTTGTAAACATTTAAATATCCTAAAGAAAAAGAAAAAGGATGCCCCTGTTTATAAACTCAGTACCTTGAGTCTGAGCGGGCACTCAGGTAAAGAGCGGTCTGGAAAACACATCTTCGCTAAATCTACGGAATTGGTTTTGAGGTGCGGAGTGCTTCTGGACATACCTGATAAGGCTCTCTCCTTCACTTTTTCCTTTTTAAATGTCTCTTGTTGTTTCTGAACAGCAAGTAAACAGTCAGGATATACTGAATCTGACTCGGCTGTTTCGAAATGACCCTGCTGCCTCGGCAGACACGTTTCTCTGACTGCGATGCAGCCCGTGTCACCAGCTACGTGTCTGTCTTCCTCGCACACGGTTTCCTTGACAGGAGTCTGTCTGCGCTACAAAACAATGGCAATCTCAAAAGGAAATAGAAGAAAAGGAGCAAAAGATAAACACTATCTAACCAAGGTTGTAGTGCTGCCCGCGGCTGGAAAACTCGATGAGGTGTTTGGGGGCAGGAGCCAAAATGATTATCCAAACGGCATGGCAATTTGGCATAAAAAAAAAAAAAAAAAACCCACTTGAAAATAACACTAGAAGTTTCGGGGGGTGGGCCACAGGAGGCAAACCCTAGAAATGAGCCGCAGGGCAGCCGAGGGTACTGATTGCATGTAGAAGGCCTAGCGTCCTGGACACCCGCAGCAGCCAGTCCTGAGCCTTCCTCCAGGCGTCTGCAGTTGTAAGATGGGAATAGCATGTGCTTCCTAAGGCCCACGAGGGATCGCAGGTGATAAGCTCCCCAATCACCAACTGAGCACAGTGCCCGGGGAAACGCTGCCTGCGCAGTGGTGGTCTCTCCCCAGAGCTGAAACGACGCGTCTGGGATCACTCTGTAACTGGTCACCGTTACAAAACTTGTAATGTTGAGTCAAATTATATATGAATATTTAACAGTGCCTACTCTCCACAGCTTTTTGTAAAGTAAACGCTGTGGGCTCCTGACGCTAGTGGGATTTAAGGCATTCAAGAATGAATGAGGAAGAGAATTGTGTCTCTGTCATTTGCTTCTAATCAAATGACTTGGCTGTGTGTGCATAATCCTGCTGTTTCTGACTTTGTCACGTGTTTGTCCTCTCCTTTAAGAGCAGTAATGAATAACAATGCCATGTGTCTGTCTGTCTCATCTCTCTTTCTGCCTGAGGATAGCATTATTAAGGAGAGGGCTTCTTCCACGCTTTGCTTACAGGAGCCCCTGAGTCTGCACTATCAACTCTTATTTTGTTAGTTTCATCAGTTCCTAGCTAAAGAGGAGCACCAGTGAACCGGGGGTGTCAGATGTGGTGGTCTGCAAACAAAGGGGGGGGGGGGGTTCTTAGTTCCAGAGAGGCTGGCGGAAAGAGACGCAAGGTAGATGCAAGGTTCAAGGGGGGGGGGGGGGGGCTGTAACACTTATGTGTAAAAGAATGTCCTTTGAGGTTGAGAACTTGGGAATAACTTGGCATTTTGTTTTTTATGTTCTTACTTGTACTATTTAAGGTCTACATGTATGAATACACAGGGAAACGTGTATGTGTGTGTAGCATGTGGTGTGTGTGAATGTGAATGTGTGCATGTTTTCATCATTTTACATATTCTGATGCTCTATGTGCTCCTAGAAATTAGTGTCGTTGAGTGGCTGTGAAGCAGAGAGTATTTAGTCACCTTGTTTGTGGCTTGTGAAAACTTATCACAGACTCCACTAATGTACAGGGCAGAGGGAACCTGATGATAGGAAAAACCATCCCTTCATCTGTCCTTTTAAATGGCTTTTTAAGTCCCAGAATGTTTCAGATACTTTCTTGTTCTATAATATATAGTATATGTTTGATTAATCTATAAAAAATGTGTAGGAAAACATAATAAAACAATAATCATTCATGTTTCAAACACATTATCTGTGGGAAAGTCCTGTCAAAAAAAATCTTGGAGGGTTCTGATTTTGGAAGATGTAAGGAACCACCAAGGAGAAGGAAAAAGCAGAACTCTGAAACACAAAGAAGTGCTGGGAACCAGTTAATTTATCAGTTTTCAATCTACTGTTTTCAAATCTGTAAATATTGCTGTGCTACCAGTGGAACTGGAAAAACTATTTGAAAAAACTATTTGAAAAGCGATGCACTTTGCTGACTTTTATGGTGTATTTGCTGGGTGTTTTACACATATACATAACTTACTAAAATGTTTCACTTTTTAAGTTTTAAAATTAAAAAAGAAAATCAATAAACTTGCTGAAGAAATTATTTTCTCATAACTTTGAAGAACATAAAAACTTAATAGACATATAAATCATGGAACATGTTTGTTTTCTGAGAGACAGAAAGGGGGTGGATCCAAACGGGAAGGGAGGCAGGGAGGAACTGGGAGGAGTACAGGGAGGAGAAACCATATATTATGCAAGATAAAATCTATTTTCAATACAAAGAAAAATAAAAATTAAATCAATAATGGCTATCAAATGGGAAGGGGATGAAAATTTTAATGAGTGATCTCTGTTAATTCACCTGTAGTGCACATTCAAATTTTAGTAGTACATTTTCACTATCACTTGTACTAATATCGACCTTCATATTATAGCAGAAAATACAATTTTAAAATAAAAAATAGAAAATTAATCATTGGGCACCAAGTAAGGACTGAGATCTGAAATAAAGTCAAGTATAATATGTGGGGCTTTGACAGTACAGCTGTAGTTAACATAAACACATAAAAGTTAGCATAAAAGTTGTAAGCAAAAAAATTAAAACAAACATTAAATTGCATATGAAGAAACCCAGGTTCTAATTTTAACCAAACCCAGGGATTACAGTGCAGACAGAATGGCGTCTAGAACACACAGCTGTGGGTCTAAGACTTTTTGAGAGGGATACAAATGATTTCCTAAAGATCCTACCTTTGTGTGCTGTCTTAGCTTCTGTTACAGGACAATAACATCATATGTATAGACAACTGTGTAGTCGGTGTGTAGACAACTGTGTAGTCGGTGTGTGTGTAGACAACTGTGTAGTCCGTGTGTAGACAACTGTGTAGTCCGTGTGTAGACAACTGTGTAGTCAGTGTGTAGACAACTGTGTAGTCGG
>NC_022011.1:91968247-91975074 GCF_000317375.1 Microtus ochrogaster
GTGTAGACAACTGTGTAGTCGGTGTGTGTAGACAACTGTGTAGTCGGTGTGTAGACAACTGTACAGTGTGTGGCACCATCTTTCACCTGGTGGACTCATTTTTTTTCCTCTTTAATTGAAATAATGTTATGGTACCAGATTGTTAATGTTCATTAACCTTTCTCAATTCTATTGTTCTAAGTAAAAACCTATTAATAGTCACATTATTATAAGCAGAGTTTATGTATATGCATATACATTAGGTATTAAAGTTCAAACTGAAAACAAAGAACATTTTTAATCATTATTTACATTGGAGTTTATAGGAAACAAAAATTACAATTTAATATATAACATCCTCGGCTTATAGATAGGTAGATGATAGATAGATAGATAACTGATTTTTATTTTGTTTTATAGCTACCACTAATTTTATCTTCCCAGTGCCTTAATAAATGCTTTGAAAAAGACTGACATTATATTTTAAGATTACTTAGAGCACTCTTAAGTATATCAAAAATACAACAGAAAGGGAAAGAGAGAAAGGGAGAGAACATTACCCTCACCAAAAATCACCACTGAAGACCATACTTTCACCACGGTAATAAATATGGGCAGTGAATATACCTCAAGCTACAATCCTCTTCTGTACAGAAAAACAAAGCAAGCTTCTTTCTACAACAGATTCCATTTTAACTCTTGGAATAATTCAGGTTCTTTATTGTTATTGACATGCATATATAAATTTTTGCCATTTAGAAAGCAACCAGTAACTTTTTAGTAAAAGAAATGAAGTAATGTAATCACCACACAGTTGGAGATAATTACATCCCTATAATAGCTGAAGACTCCAAAGACCATGGAAAAACACAGCAGTTTTTCTCTTATCATTTTTATCCCATTTTCTCTTCTCTAGTCCAGATAGTGATTAAAGTCGTTTTGTGGAAGTATTGAATGTATCTGTTATAAAGGAGTAGCAATCTCGTTTACAGGATTTATAAGTAAGTGACTTAGAGCACAGAAAAGGCCAGAAACTCTTCCTGCTCAAAGGTGCAAAGTCTTTTCTCTTCCTCACAGGGCTTTCTTTCTCCTCAGACTGTCACCAGGCTCTGAGTGGTTTCATGAAGAGATATTTTACATGTGAATGCCTTTAACTGACCCTGTTTGTCAAATAATGATGGGTAATTGCCTTGATCTCCCTGGGAAAGTGTTTCCAAAATAAGTACTCTTTTCCTCCCTCCTTTGAGCCAACTTCCAAGACTTGCTTGTTTTGACTTGGGAAATAACCTTGCTGGGGAGTAAAGTTGTCTCTGGGCCAACGAAGGAGATGCGGGGATCTAGCATCTGTGACAAAATACATATTTTTTTTGACATTTTCCTTCACAAGTGCTAAGAAGCTTAAGTAACTTTAAGCAAAAGAGATTTGGCAGCAATATTTGACGTTAAAGTCACACAATTTGAGTGATTGTCGGCAGCACAGCAATGTTCCAGGGTAGAATGCACACGCTATCGCATGAGGCTCTATATTCCGCTGACGTTCGGTTATTTTCACACAACAAGTACCAGTGGGCACCTGAGAGAGGACTGGGTAGGAGTAAGGAGATGACATAAAACTTCTTATAAGTTATTCTGCCGAGACAGGAGCTAAACATTAGCACACATTTAAAGTTGCAGATGAAGATAAGTCCTACGAAGGAAGGAGATGACCTCGTACGGTGGCTCGAAGGATGGTTTCCCGGAGGAAGTGGTATTTCACTAGACATCTGTAGTTGAAGGGCAGTTGAGCAACACGAAAGCAAATAGCTTCTATCAGAAGGGGGATGGGGGCAGCGGGCAAAGGAGAGGACCTGAGAGATGGCCTGGAAGGCAGGTAGAGCCCTAAAGAACACACTGAGCTCAGGTTTCGGTAACTTGCCATGACTCTGGTCTGTGTTCTGCAACACCTGCAGACATCTGTTTCCGGTAAGGAGAAACAGTTGGGCTTAGGCAGCGGAGCCCTGTGTGAGGGAAGGAAACAAGAATGAAGAAGCCTTCGGATGGGGTGGCTTTTGAAAAGGAGAAGCTTAGTGGTAGGTGTGGGAAGACCTGTGGAGTGCAGTTTTATTTTTAGATAAAGCTGACATCAACACTTTACAGCAATAACAAGGATGTATTTGGATGAGAGAGTTTGACCAGACAAAAGACATTTCGATTTCTCCGAAGACTGGAGGAAGGCGGATGCCAAGCAGCACTGGGAAGGATGAGCTGACCAGCTTTTAAAACTGGGACAGAGCAGGGCAGGGTAGCAGTTCTGGGGAGCTTTTGTGTACAGAAACAAGCAATCACGTCCTATCTGCTCCCTCCTTTTGTAACAATGGTCGTTGAAAAAGAAAAAAAGGAGCTGATGGGATTCATGGAAAGCGCAGAGGTGTTGGAAGACTTGGAGATGTGGGATACAGGTTTGACTAAACCAAGAAGGGTCCTCGCAGAGGCAAATACCACATTTTAGCTAAGATTATAAAGTTTCCTGACTGAGGGAAGAACAACATTACGATTCTTGTGATTTAAAGTGACTGTTATGTAAAATGGCTGACTAATGAAGAAATCCAGAAAACTTGTTAGTAAAAAAAATATTAATTGTGGGTGGGGAGTGGGGTAGGGGGAAGGGGGGGAGAGAGAAGGGAGAAGGGGAGGATTGGGGAGAGCTTGGGGGAATGGGATGGTTGAGATGGAGGAAGGGTAGATATGGGAGCAGGGAAGAAGATATCTTAATTAAGGGAGCCATTTTAGGGTTGGCAAGAGACTTGGCTCTAGAGGGGTTCCCAGGTGTCCAAGGAGATGTCCTCAGCTAGGTCCTTGGGCAGCAGAGGAGAGGGAGCCTGAACTGGCCTTCTCCCATAGCCACATTGATGAATATCTTGCAAATCATCATAGAATCTTCATCCAGCTACGGATGGAGATAGAGACAGAGACCCACGTTCGGTTTTTGGACTGAACTCCCAAAGCCCAGATGAAGAGCAGAAGGAGGGAGAATATGAGCAAGGAAGTCAGGACAGCGAGGGGTGCACCCACCCACTGAGACGGTGGGACTGATCTGATGGGAGCTCACCAAGGCCAGCTGAACTGGGACAGATGGAGCATGTGATCAAACCGGACTCTCTGAATGTGGCTGACAATGAAGGCTGACTGAGAAGCCAATGATAATGGCACTGGGTTATGATTCTATTGCATGTACTGGCTTTTTGGGAGCCTAGTCTGGATGCTCACCTTCCTAGACCTGGATGAAGGGGGGAGGGCCTTGGACTTCCCACAGGGCAGGACACCCTGACTTCTCCTAGGACTGGAGAGGCAGGGGGAGGAGGAGGAGGAGGAGAGAAATGGGAGAAGGGAAGGAGGTGGAAATTTTTAATAAATAAATAATAAAAATAAAGACATATTCAAGAAAAAATATTAATTGACTTCAGTAAGCAACTATAATTATACAGCTTTGCCATGTTCAAAGAATAGTGGGAAAATTTCCTTCCTCATGGGCCCCCGTGGCCCAGAACATACGTAACATGATATGCTGGACAAAGGGGTGGTTAATATTCAGGTAACATACCTAGCTTTTTGTATGGGTGCTGGGGATTAGAACCCGGGTCTTTTGCCTGCACAACATCAGTGTTCCTACCCAGTGAGAGCTATCTCCCCAGACTCCAACACAGGTACTCTTAATACAATTGAGACAAACTCAGCCACAATAGTTTGGTATTATGTAATAGCCATACAACACTAAATAAAGCATGTATACAAAGGGAAGTGGGTACGATGGTGGAACACAGGCTCAGCGTGCAAACAGGATTTCAATCTTAATACTCCCATGTTTACACACACACACACACACACACACACACACACACACACACACAAGGGGAGGGGGAACCCAGCTATAACACTTCTGCCATATCTTAGGATCATGAAGTCTGCAACTGTGTCTATAACCAGGATATGGAACCCAATTAAGCATCTTCATCTGGCGAGAGCCTGAGGAAATGTGAAAGTCAATTTGGGGGGGGGGGGGGAACTGATGAACTCAGATGACATGATACTGAGAGAAATAAGCCAGGCCCAGGATGAGAAACACCACATGGCCTCAGTCTTGTGGACCTTAACATAGTTGATCTTACACACCTGGACAGTACATTGCGGTCCCCATAGATTTTATGGAGATAATGGAGTTGGTGATTGCGGAGATATTGGTCAAAGTGCACAAAGTCAGTTACAGACGAGGAGTAAGCTTGAAAGACGCACTACTTGTACAGCATGGTGATCGTAGTTAGTAGTTAACAGCAATATAAGGAATCCTTGAGAAATGCTAGCAGTGTTACCACCAAAAAAATAAACAAAATGGTAACTATGTAAAGGGATTCACATGCTAATTGACTGGATTTAGCTGTCCTATGCCATGCATATGTGCTTCATGATATCACATTTTACGTGCCAAATACATACAATTATATATGTCAATTTACAAAATAGCAGAGATATAAAATTTAATGATGGTTAGCTTATAAACAATGGCTATGTGAAGCATTCCCATCCTAATCATTTCTGATTACAAATGTCTACAGATTTTGAATGACGTAGAGCTGCTAGACCACATAAAAGACAGAGTGTCTCCTATTTTCTAGTATTGTTATGGTTTTACTAGGGATAAACCTAAGGCTCCGTGTGCATTGGGCAAGTCTTCCCACAGGACTCCACCTCCAGTTCTTCCTCCTCCTCCTTCATTCTGAGATGGAGTCACAATAAGTCACATGGGCCTTAAGCCTGCCAGTCTCCTGCCTCATCCTCCCAAGTAGAGCAGCTAAGGTTATAGGCCTGGACCACCAGACCTGACTCTGCATTTCTCATTTGTGTGGTATCTTAGTAATAAACTCAATTAAATATATGAGAGTCTAATTCTTCCTGATTAAATCTAGTTAGCACCGTTATAACGGCGTATGAAAGGGCGGCCGTCAGAACTAAAGTGTTGGGGTGTGAAGAGGAGCTACGAGTGTGGCTGAAAGATACGCCATAAACGAAAGCCACTCTTCTTTAGGGCTGCTCTAACGTTTTCATTCTGACATTTCTAGCAGGGCAAGTTTCCCAGTGTGCCGTCCATAGGGTGATAACTCATCAACTACTTGGGGTTAAGAGCTAGCTATTATTCTCCAAGAAATCTAAAAGAACATTTTGAAATGTCCTTTTCATTTTTCTATTAAATTCCATTTATGCATTGAAAAAGACCTGCTATTGGCCATAAGTCTCCATATGAAGAGATTATGATCTGCCCTTCAGTCAGCTAACTTGACAAATTCTGATCTATCTAAACATATCTTGAGTAAAGATGATATGTATCCTTTTTCTTAAACGAGACCCATTTGGGGACTAGGAGATGGCTCAGGTAGACATGTGCAGTGCATGTCTTCAAAGCAGGATAACCTGAATTTGATCCCCAGAGCCTATATGAGAAAGATAGGCCTGGAATGCCAGGGAAGAAGGTTCATTGGCCAGCTAAGCATCACCCTTGGGAGGTAACTTCAGGCTAATGAAAGATCCTGTGTCTCATAAAGCAAGATGGAGCCTCTTAAGGAACAGCATTCAGGTGGGCAGTGGCGGCGCAGGCCTTTAATCCCAGCACTCAGGAGGCAGATGAGGGAGGATCTCTGTGAGTTCGAGACCAGGCTGCCCTACAGAGGAAGTCCCAGGATAGGCTCCAAAGCTACACAGAAACCCATTCTCTAAAAAACCAAAAACAGAAACAAAGAGGAAAAAGGAAAGGAGGTAGAAGAGCAGATGATAATAATAGAATCGAATATAAAAACACTCTGATTGCAAAGAAATGGATCTTTCCAAACAACCTTTAGGAATGCAAACCAGGAGCGAGAGTTTGGCAGTTCCATCCGCGGACTGATGGGACCATAGCTTTACTTTTCTTTACATCCGAGGTCTGTTTTTCACTGGCAGGAAGGTTTTAGACCCAGCACATAAAAAGCTGCAAATATTTGCGCTTGGTTTTCCTTTGTGAGATATCTATAGTAGTCTGAGAAAGTAAAGAGCATTTGGCCACAGCAGGAACTTCCTGCAAAGCCATAGTCAAGCGCTCTGCCCCCTTTATAAATACACCCTTTGTTTCTTCAGAGGTTCTAGACATTTCTCCAATGTTTAAAGTAGAGGCTTGTTCATTTGAGTAGAAACACAGAGTGTCAATGTGTCTTTACTGACCAGGGGAAATACAAGCAATATTTCTAAACGCATGAGTAGGACTTTACACATCAATGCAACATGCCAGAGGCACCTACAATTGAGGAGAGAGAGTAGGTAAAAACGAGGTCATCTTTGAACACCCAAAGATGGCTCTTCTGAGTAAACTGACTAAAAGCAAAGCAAAGCTGAGAGAGACGTAGCTCTGATAGTCCTCTCTAGGTCAAAGTATTCTAATCAGATACTCCGGACTCTCAGAGCTGGAGTAGACCTGAGAACCTTCCCGCAGGAACCACTCACTTACAGACTTAGAACACAGGAGCCAGGAGGAGTTAGAGAATTGTGCTATGGTCTGTAACAGTGACCCTGAGCTGAGCACAGACATCGTCTCTCTTTGGCTCAACTCTAGGCCAAACTAAACCACTACTGATTCCAAGGGATGTAATGGAGGGCTATTGCTACTTCTAGGTACACGTTTCGTCTCCATGGGAAAGATTTGGTGAATCTATTTCTTGCAAGAATTTAAATGGATTTTTACTTTAAACTTAATTATTAGAAATAAGAATGACTGCAAAGGCACAATTAGCCTCACACAAAGACATAGAGAGAAAGAGAGAGAGAGAGAGAGAGAGAGAGAGAGAGAG
>NC_022011.1:91975174-92012550 GCF_000317375.1 Microtus ochrogaster
AGAGAGAGAGAGAGAGAGAGAGAGAGAGAGAGAGAGAGAGAGAGAGAGAGAGAGAGAGAGTCTGATCCACACTCAATAAGTCTTATGAAATAAAGCAACTAAAGAAATAGCAGTTTAAATCTGACCTTTTCATTGCAGCTCTTCCAAACTACTAAGTACACACTACAACTTGCACATTGGAATGATATTCTAAAATATTATATAATCCTCTTCAATATCAAATTAGATGGATGCACACATTGAGGAGCCAAAGCCAGTTCTTTGCTATTAAAAGCATTCCTTTGTTATAGATTCTTCCCTCCCTATCTATATGAAGCGAGGTGGATGGTGTAGGACGTGATCTGGCAGAGCCTCACCTGGAACACGCCAGGAAGAAGAGGCAGCTGTCACATACATGTAGGCATTTGAAGTAGTGAAACCTCCCCGCGAGGAGCCGTGAGTCACCCGAAACGAAGTGTGCAGAGGAAACTGACACATAAAAGGACGGAACAATGACGGGTTCCCGAAGACAGGCACCAGGACAAAGAGCTATTACTGATAGTCTATTTTGGGGTCTGATGGCGTAACTTAGGGACTCTTTTAAAAAACCCACAGCTTAAAAGCAGACAAAAGGAACCTTCTCATGAAGCTTGGAGTTCAAGAGAACGCAGCTTAGGACAGTTTATTTTCATTCGCGTTACTATACCTTAGCAGGAAAATCATTATTCAATTATTAAAACTCTTTCAACTCGAACATAAGTTACGGTAAGGAATCTAATGAGATACTGTGGGGAGGGGCTATCACACATATCAACGGACGCACAACTGTTTCACGTGCCACAGCACTATAACAACTGAACATGTCTGTCCTTTTAGAAACACCAAAGCCCCTGCTGTTCTTTGACAGAGTAACATTCACACTCTTTCCTAGGGGTCCCTAAAAATAGCATCTGGAATCATGCAAAATATAGAAACAACCATTCCACTATCTTCTTGTTCTTTTATTTATAAGTGAGGTACCCTCTGCTTTCTAACTGTAAGAAATGTTTACCTCACCCAGTGACAGGCATATAATGTAACAGTGATTATGGGTTAAAAAAACAGAAAAGACAGTACAAATGAATAACAACCTGGCCATATCATGACAGTTAAACCCATCTCTAGAGTAATGTGATATACATTTATATGCATGGCTTACCTCATTAAATCACTAGAATAAACTACATGATGAGAGACCTTCAAAATTACCTTACTATCCCTACCCGTCTGGCCAAAAGAAACACAATTATAGGGTTAATTCTACTCCTCCATGTCTTGAGAAAATAATTTTGAATTGATAGATGTGCAGAATTCTACCTCTATTAGTAACTTATTGGGTTGCCACTGAAGGTTTCTTTTTATTTAAAGGTTAGCTACACACTATTCTGTGAAGTTTCTGTTCCTATAATTAATGCATTCTTAATAGCCTTGACTTTATTGGCAATCCAAGATGTTACTTTGAATATCTTGTCGAAATGTATGCAATGCCTGAGTGTTAGACCATCCAAAGTTTTGAGAGTTGGTAGCACAAGATGTTACTGTATCATTGTAGGGTCCTGGATGACAAAAAGACTTCCTGTGAATTCGGCAGCAGTCTGAGGAGATGGTGAGATTTTACAGAACTTAATTGAAAAGCATAGACTCGTGTGTGTCTCTGCTAAAATTACAATTTTAAATGGTGTGTTCAAAGGGGAAGTTTGGAGGAGATGTGTCCGTCACATTCAGGTTACCATTAAGCTAGCCTGGAAGTAAAAAGATGAACTTTGCTTTGTAGCATGGCAACATAACTTTGTAACTGGGTTGCTGAGGGGACAAAGCATGAAGGCAGAGCTTCCTATAGCATGGGATTTCAGCACTTAGAAGGAGGTGGAGTCTGTGTAAGTGTAGCTTTGCTCTGTAACATGAAGATACCACAGTTCCTGGCCTTCTGGAGCTAATAAGGCGAAAGCTTACCAATAATTAGACATGCAAAGGCCCAGCGCTAGTAAGAGCGACAGAGAAATACACAGCTGAAAATAAGAAGGAGAACCCAAAGAAAAACATATAGGCATCCTCCTGAATATTAACCTTCATCAGGCGATGAAAGGAGACAGAGACAGAGACCCACATTTGAGCACAGGACAGAAATCTCAAGGTCCAAATCAAGAGCAGAAGGAGAGAGAGCACGAGCAAGGAACTCAGGACCACGAGGGGTATACCCACACACTGAGACAATGGGGATGTTCTATCGGGAACTCACCAAGACCAGCTGGCCTGGGTCTGAAAAAGCCTGGGATAAAACCGGACTCGCTGAACATAGCGGACAATGAGGACTACTGAGAACTCAAAAACAATGGCAATGGGTTTCTGATCCTACTGTACGTGCTGGCTTTGTGGGAGCCTAGGCAGTTTGGATGCTCACCTTACTAGACCTGGATGGAGGTGGGTGGTCCTTGGACTTCCCACAGGTCAGGGAACCCTGATTGCTTTTTGGGCTGAGGGGGGGGGGGGGCTTGATTGGGGGAGGGGGAGGGAAATGGGAGGCAGTGGCGGGGAAGAGACAGAAATCTTTAATAAATAAATAAATTTTAAAAAAAGAAAAAGAAATACACAGCTGACAGAGGAACGCTCAGGAGGAGACTTGAGACAGCCATGAGAGATCTCTGAGGAGCTGCTACAGAACCTACAGAAGCGGTGACTTTGTAAGGGCGAGGGGAGGCTGCTGTGACCGCCCTAGGGAAGGGCCTCCCAGAGTGATGGCTTGGTCCACCACAGTTCTGGAACGGGAATGAGCTGGCTGGTTCCAGGGATGGGTGGAGGGTTAGTGCTGCCAGAGTGGAAATAGGAGAGGCAAGGGGGAGTCATAGACCTGGTCAAGGAAGAACCAGAGACTTATCGGGTCAAAAAAGAAGTTGAACTCTTTTTACACAGAGTCCTAGTGATCTACTACTACTGAATAAACGAAATGAATGGCCCGTATACATCTTTCCAGGTTGAGTGAACACTGAAAGGAAGAAGAAGTCATAATAGAGTCATCATTGCTTTGCATTCACACCCTATTAACATGGACTGAACTTCAAAGATGTCAAATCTGGCCACTGTGATCTGAGAAACTTTGGCTGATTTTGTCCTCATGGTCTATTAATCGACTGTTATGCCTTAATGGTCATTTAAGTCATTATTAAGGATTTCTACGAAGTCAAGACAAAGGCTTATGTGAGCATTCAAAAATATTTTCATATTTTTAAAAGACTATTAAAAGCAATAAAGTATTTTGTGAACCAAACATTTTAATTACCTCGTAATATTACTCTACAATTAAAAAACGTATTGTTTCCATAATTTCTATATTTAATTGTAATGTAATATTGCTATTATTAGGATCTGGTTATATTAAATAGATTTATTTAGATGTGAATCAAAGCTGCCTAAGCCTTAGAAATGGGATTTTTCTAAAAATGCTTTTGAAAAAAATAAAATCTCTTCAGCCTCAGACTTTATTGGCACCCATACGGAATTCCGCAGGTTCAAAGTTGAAGTTTATTTTGCGTATTTTCCCAACTTGTTAGAAAATACCACTAGAAATAGAAACAGCTGAGGGACATCAGTATTCTTACTCAGTATAATTCAAAAGTTTTCAATTTTTTTATCCCAGGCAAAGAGACCATGGGAGAATATTTTAAGCCCTTGGGTAATTAGGTCATAAAACCAACTAACCAGCTATCACAAAATTAAATATGGAGTTATTTTCAGTTGATAAACACCTTGAATATATTAACAAAATTGTAGAGTATGATTTTCCATGTAGTTTCATTGTATAAGACAGACATTAATACATATAGTATCAAATAATGTGGTAAAAGTAGATGAATATCCAATAAGAAGCATAAAAATTATACAAACCTCATGGAAATATAAGATATCTAGGCAAAAATGAAAGAAACAACTAGTTTTGTTCAGTAGCAGGACATCTAAACTGACTGGGCAATGACATTTAAATGAACTGAATCTTGAGAACACTGAAAAGAAATAGAGCATGAGCACATAAGCAAATAAACGTTTTTCATGAAATGTTGCCATAGTCAATAACTAAGCCAAAGAGAAATAAACCCACACCTAACCATACTAAGTGGAAATGAAAGTCATGAAGAAATAAATAAGATGAATTCAATCTACAGTTATAAAGACAATTATGTAGTTGGACAATGTATAACTTGTGTGAAAGACACAAACTCCGGTGCCTTTTATAATGTCTTAACATTATATTAATATTACAGTGGGGAAAGGGACACATCATATTCACATGATTTGTGAGCTCCATAACTTACTTTCAATATTTAATAGAATTTAAATGTATAGAAAGAGAAAATAGATGATATGCAGGCTAATGATTGACAAATGATACATAGATAGTAGAAAGATGATCGATAGATGAAAGACAGACAGGCATGAAGACAGGCAGATAGATAGATAGATGATAGATAGATAGATAGATAGATAGATAGATAGATAGATAGATAGATAGATAGACAGACAGACAGACGGATGGATAGACAGATGAACCACAAAAAGTTAATTAGTCACAGTTTCTCCAAATCAATTACTTCAATTACCTAATTTGAACCAAATGTTTGAAAGGGAAACTTTATTCTTTTTACATGCAAATTCACCGTGATTCATGACCAGAGAGATGTAAATCAAAACCACAATGTGATATTGCATTACACCCTCCAGACTGGCAAAATTAGAAAGTTTGACAACAATTCAGTTTTGGAAAGTCTATGGTGCAATAAAAATCTCATTTACTGTTGGGAATTTAAATTGGGTCAGCATTATGAATTGCTTGGAAACAGGTCTTATAAATCTTTTCTCTAAAGAAGTTCATAGAGACAGGTGTGGGGGTTACATAGGGGAACTGTTTATGACTTCCTTGCTTGCAAAGGTCGAATGATGGAAGCTATTCTTGCATTCCTCAGCAGGAGAAAGGGTGGATGCATTCTGATACATCCATGCAATGAACACTGCAGTAGGGTCAAATAACATAGCACACAACAGCCTCTAAGAGTGATGGACCTCAAAAGGCACAACACTACATCAAAGAGGCCATTGCCACAGAAACCATGATTGCAGCTTCATAAGGTAAAAATCAAAACATTAAAGCTAAATAATATCATAGCAGGGGAAAGTGATCTGCAGATATCCAGACCCTAGTTCAGGGTAACAGTTTACTGGTGGAGCTGTAAGCGTGAATCGTTAGGCAAGAACTTGATGCTCAGACAAACCAGGTTCTAGTAATGTTTGCTTAGATAGGATATTGATGACAGATAAAACCTGCAAGTGAGACACAAATCTTAGAGAGGACTTTACAGAGCATTAACCCAGTATGACTGCCAAGAACTGTGCATTCTGAATCTTTAAGTCAAAACATAGATGTCCAGTGTATGATGAGAATATAGGGGGATAGCTTTGACTCTCACAGTATAATCCTATTTGAAATTTTTTTCATCCTTTTACAGTCAACATATTAGAATATTCATGGGAGTTCACAAGTATTGTTATATGAAAATATTATGCACTTGAAGTTTAATGAGTATGATTCATTTGTCTGAATTCTAGCCATCTGATTTTGTTTTTTAAATGTACATCATACTTTTTTATGAATCTTCTAGGAAACCAGTGATGGACTTTTAGGTAACCAGTGATGAAAAATCCTTGAATCTCACTGACCAGTGTCTGATTATCCCTGTTTGACTTAAGACCACTGCACGAGATGGAACCCATACCCAAAACTTCTTGATGACAAAAGAACCAAAGACAAGAAATCCCAGAGACCTAGGGTAAAACCAAATGCTGCTGGTCCCAAAAAAAGTAACAATAAAATGACTCCTAATGACATTCTGCTGCACCCATAGATCAGAGCCTTACTCAGCCATCATCAGAGAAGCTTCCTCCTACTTCAGATGGGAACAAAACAGAGAGCCACAGCCAGACGTTCCACAGAAAGAGAGAGAGAGACCTTGGAACACACAGTTCTGAATGAGATGTCTCCCATCAAATCCCTCCCCTCAGAGCTCAGGGGATCCTGCGGAAGAGGAAACAGAAAGAGTGTAAGAGCCAGGGGGGATGGAGGACACCTGGAGAACAAGGTGCATTAAATCAACTAAACAAGGCTCAGATGGACTCAGTGACTGGAGCAGCAAGCACAGGGCTGACACACCTCTGCACCGGGTTCTCTGCATACATGTCATAGCTTTCCGTCTAGTGTTTTTATGGGACTCCTGAGTATGAAGGAGTGGCTCTCTGACTCTTGTGCCTTCTCTTGGGCTTTTTACTTATGTTGGTTTGTCCAATCTTGATGTGACTATTTTTGTTTTTAACTTATTTTTTGTTTTGTAAAATGGCAAAAAAAAAGAAAAACCATTGAGTTAATATATGCTTTCGACTGTGTTTATGTATGTGTGTGTGCACATGCATGTGTGTATGTGTGCATGCATGTATGTGTGCACCTGTGTATGTGTGTATTAATAATTACTCCTGAGTCCAATGGAAGCAGAAAAGTTGTAATTTGAATCAATAACAAGTTTCTGATACTTGTTAGTTGTAGTGATCCACAGAGGGAAATGTGCCTCTGAATAAAATTGCTATCAATGCTGCTTATTTGGGGCTAAGGCTCAGAACAGAAAGTTTTACATATATATTTTTTGCAGGGGGTGGGGGGTAATGTCAGTGTGAATGCTTAGAGTTTGGTAGTTTCTGAAGAAGATGATCACTTCATTTAAGCATATGGCTTGTTTGCCCTCTTGTGCTATTGTTGGGAGTTTGAACCTAATCTATCAATACAGAGTGCTCTCACGAGCTACGGGGCGGTAAAGAGATCACTTTCAGAACATCTGAGCACACTGGGAAACAGGCATTACTTCTATTGCTTACGGCTGTGCTGAACCACCTCATACTGCCTGATAGGTTTGGTAAAAAGCACTTAAATTTTACCAAATAGCCATGATCCTTCCAATGTGATGACTGTCTGTTCAGAAGCCATTCTGAGAAACCAGAATGTGTCAACAGCTTAGACTCTAATATACCACCACTTAGAAGTGGCACCATTGTCTTGGCCAGTTGAGTTCCAAGAAGACAGTAAATCTGTTTACTTTTCACAAATTAATAGATACTTCTCAGAGCTTATCTTAGGTAGTAACTCTTAGGTTTAACCATTAACCCCAAGTACCCAAAAACACAGAGTAAGTTTTTATTTCTCGAGACAACTAGATTTACTTATTAACTAAAGAAGTACACTTTGTAGTATACATCACCCATGGTCATGATCCTAGTGTCTCCCCACCCTAAATGACACGCTTTGGGGGTGGACTTTTATTTTATTATTGTTCTGGTCTAGCCTATTGTTTTATCCTGTTATTTTGCTTATTCTCACTTCATTCTGTCTTCCTTTTTAAATGAATTTATTTAGGCTTTGAGAATCTCATATCTGAGTATTTACACCATTCCCCTCTTTTACCCCTACAGCTCCTTCCACGCTTCCCTCTGTTCATTCTCAAATTCTCTGCTTCTCATTCTTTGTGTATTCTTACACATACACACACACACACACACACACACACACACACTACATTTAAATATATAAATTCACACACACACACACTACATTTAAATATATAAATTCAGCCTGCTGAGTTCACTTAGTGTTTCTTTGTCTTTCATAGTTCCTTTTACTTTCAAAATTCAAATTTCATTTCTGACTTGATTTTATATCAGACTGTTCACTTAGTCATTAATAATTACTGTTAATTTAGGTGAAATGTTCTGATTCGTGCCTCCTTCTTTAATTTTGTTCCTTTCATTTCTAATTCATCAATTTCTACACAGGTCTCCAAGCTTTTATTTCATTTTGCTACTTGTAGCAAGTGTGATATACTGGACTCCCTCAAAAGTGAAACACTTGCTGGGTGGTGGTGGTACACACCTTTAATCCCAGCACTCGGGAGGCAGAGGCAGGCGGATCTCTGTAAGTTTGAGGCCAGCCTGTTCTACAAGAGCTAGTTCCAGGACAGGCTCCAAAGCTACAGAGAAACCCTGTCTCAAAAAACAAACAAAAAAAAAGTAAAACACTTTAGGTTGTGTTAAATGTTTTTAAATATTTGACCAAACTATGATGCATACAAATGCTATTCTAATCTGGGCAGTGGTGGTGCACACTTTCAATCCTAGCATTGGAGAGAAAGAGACAGGTTGATCTCTATGAGTTCGAGGCCAGCCTGGTCTACAGAGTGAGTTCCTGGACAGCCAAAGCTATACAGAGAAACCCTGTCTCAAAAGAAAAAAAACACACTTCTAAACTTTCTGAAGTGAGTAATTCTCAACAGAGTTAGTAGAAATGACTCTTATCAAATATAATAACTAATATTGTATATAGGTAACATCATAAATTACAACATCGATTGAGACACTTTCTAGGTGGTTATTTAGTCATTGGTGCTAATCGCTTGCAGGGAAATGCTTCACAGAGTAAAGAGATCCCAGCATACAGAAGAGTCAAACATGCTGTATCATATGATTTACCATCCACCCTATGCGGTACCAAAATTTCTCTATGCAATGAAGAGCAAACTGCAGTAATTACTGAACTATTCAAAATGCACAGCAAATTTCACAGATGTAATTTAGCATTCAATATTTAAATAGACTATATTCAACCTCTTAGGTATTCTGTTAGAGGCACTCAAAAGTATTTGTTTCCTCTGCTGAATCTAGATGAAAAAGAATAATTATTTGGGCACAATTATTCTTGTTTTTCTGAAGAGGAATACATTTGTCACTCTAGAGATCAGTGCTAGCTTGAGAAAGTGAAGTTACTCTGCAAATTGAAAAATTAATCATTTTTGCACTCAAAAGCACTTGACTTGAAATTTCATTAAAGTATTTATTTGCCTATGGGTGATTTATTTTAAGTGCCTTTTGCACAATTTAATCAAATTCACTTGTTAGATATTATTGCTATTTTTTTAAATGTTATTGGCACCACATTGTTTTTTATTTCCTGGTGTATGCTACCTGGAATGCAGAAAACACACTGCACAGTATTGCACTGTCTTGCTTATCATATGCTTCAGCATGTACGTTCTTGGGGTACATTATTTATAAAACCTACAAAATAAAATCAAGCGGAAATTTCTGCATTCTCGGAATACACTAAATGAGGATTAAATTTTAAAAGTTAGGGCATGACTCTCTCTATGCTTTATGATAATCTAATCATAACATGTCAAACAAAAGATTGGTTGTTATTTTTATAACTTGTGAATTATAGCAACTCAAAAAGGTACGTTTGGTGGAAGTCAAACATTGAGCATTGTCAAGATTCTATTTAATCAAGACTCACTCGTGTGTGTGTGTGTGTGTGTGTTTGTGTGTGTGTATCAGAATCTGTTTCTGCTTCTGTATAATATATATATATACATATGAGTTTATAAAATACTGATTTTGCTTTAAGTTTAATAAACCTATAAAACACGTGAAGGACATTGAGAGCATTCTTTTTGGAGTCTTTATTAAATACTTGATGATTGGCATTAACGAGTTTAATGACTCACAGAGGACAGGGATGTAACTCAAGGCCTCCTAAACTTTTTTCTCCCCTGTGGAACCAAATCTGTGTTTCCCCACAGGCGATCTTTTTAAATGCTTGACTTACTTTCTTTCATCTCCACTACCCAGCGTTTTGCTCTTGCAGATGACCTAGCTCCATTGTCCAGAAAGGCAGCAAGCAATGGAGTAAGACTCTGTCAGGAGCCAACGGTTGGCAAGTCTGCCAGTTTCAACAGTAATTCTGCCAGTTTAGGCCATTGTTGGGCCTCTTGTGGAAAGGCTTCAACACTTGGTGTCAAGATCCTGGGCTCTATTCTTGTTTACACTAGCTGGACGGGTCATTCCGAACACCAAGCTCATCACAGAAAGCATCTTTCAGTTCATTTTCCCACACCAAGGCAGTTAGGGATAAACATTAGATTAACCGAGAATAATAAAATAGTCATTGGTTTTCGGACATCTTCTCTTTGGACGTGTGCAGAGATTCTAACACACTCAGAACTGAAGCTCCAGCATCTAAAGCCACAAGGTCAATGGGCAGTTTTCTGTGGCGTAGAGACCAGTACATAAAGTCCCTTCATTTAACCATTTATTCAGCAACTTTAAGCACCTATGACATTCAAACACTCATAGGAAAATTTAGAAAGTTGGTAAAATGTCTTCATACGTGAGAAAGGAACATGTTAGAGGAATAGACACAATTATGTAAATTACAGTAGAATGTTTGTTGCAAGATGCTTAACAGTATAGGAAGAACACACGCCGTACTACATAGGTGAAAGGCAGGAGAGGACAGGAGCGGGGAGGCATAGGTTGGCTGGAAGTAGTGAATTGGGCAGAGCTCACACGAAATGGCTATAATGAGTCACAGTACAGGGAAGAGGGCAACTTTGGCTGGTGGTGTCTAGGAGGAGAACATGAGAAACATACAGAAAACATACAGAAAGTTAGATGGCATACTTATCTCCCTTTAATGATGGTTGAAATTAGAAGCACCATCGTGGAGCCCATTTTCTAGAGCTGAGGAGCTCTGCAAAGGCAAGAAGGCACTCTGAACCCTGTTTCCTAAGAACCCTGGACCCAGGAATAATGAGGAGTGAGGTCAGTTTTCAGTCAGAGGCCGCAGCAATGCATCTGTGACCCACAGCAAAGGTTCTTGCCCTATGGCGTTACTCCAGCAAGACCTCCCTCACCGAGCTCTGCCACAAACTTCTAGCCATAATGTTGTACAAGATGATTTTTGGTGTTTATACAAATTTAATTTTAGTTGAAATAGTTTTTCAATTTGGAATGGATACATTGTGACCTATGTCCAGATAGATAAGCTCATATGTTACACTTTTAAGTGGTGTTTTTCCCTTCTAAGATTGTGATGCTGTCAGGTTTTTGGAAATATCCATTCAGAGGTGGAACAATGCTTGAAGTCAAACCAGGGGAAGCTGACTGTTGTCTGAGGGTGGAGGCTAGCTTCTCTGCCTCAAAGCACAGACTATCTCTAGAATAACAAAGCCCTCCAATGACAAGAAGCATTGGGAGGGTGTTTCCTATCTCTGCATTAGGAAGAATCCATTAAAGTAGGTTTTTAAAATGTGTTCAGGTCTGCAACTACAGAAGATTCATGTGAAAGGAACCTTCAAAATGTTGACATTCAGAACTTAGTGAACACACATGACTTTTACTGTCATTCTGAAAACTGTACCCTTGGTGAGTATTCCTAAAAATTCACCAAACTCATATATAAATCCTCTTAATTTTCTTATATGCATTGTGAACTAATGCATATAGTTCTAGGACTAGGTTGGGAAAATGTGAGTTTTAAGAACAAATTCCTTAAGAATAAAACTTTGAAAACTGACTTCAATCATTTGAAGAGGAGGACTTTCAAACGAGATTTGATCAAATAGTAAGATCTCAACAACCCAGTTGACAGTGTTGGAACCTTAATTATCTTAATGTTTCTCTTATTTTTAATTAATTCAATTTTTCATATATTTTCCCTAGCTATACATTTTACAAATGATTTTACTATGCTATATTCCATGTTTTAAGTCTTAAAATGATCATAATACAGTGATACATTGTTTAATCATAGTTAGTAAATGTTAGTCTTTAAAGAACAAAATTCCATCCTAATAAAATATATCAAAATTAGCAACAAAGAGTTGTCAAAATTGTTTTGACGTAGCAAACTCTCATCACGTGGAAAGCCCTATATTGGGGCTTTTGTTTGTTTGTTTAATAATTTTATTTTATTTTTTGTGCATTGATGTCAGATCCCCTGGAACTGAAGTTACAGACATTTATGAGCTGCCATGTGGGTGCAGGGAACTGAACTCAGGTCCTCTGGAAGAGCAGTTGGTGCACTTACCCACTGAGCCATCTCTTTAGCCCCCTATATGGGTTTTTAAAGATGCATGGAACAGGGCCTCTGTTTTGGGCAGCAGCCAAGTAGCTCAGGTAGAGGTGTGAACTCAATGTGGTGTTGTTAGTATTCTACTTTCTTCATTTGCCCCAAGAACAGTGGTCAGTTGTTAAGTGTGGCCTTGTCTGAAGTATCAGAACCTGATAAGTCAGATGTTTTCTGCATCCACGTGTTAATGTGGATAGCTGAGGGTTATGGATTAGAAGCTGATCACTCTGAAATAAAGAGTGAACTAATGAATTGTGAACCACCCACATTTAGGCATCTCTGTTGGGGGATTCCAAAACAGCTTTAACCTTTCATACTTTAGCAGTAAGAATTCCTTTCCTTTAATCCCTCTGCCAATGCCATGCAGTTCAGTCCTAGTATTTTCTTAATAGAAATAATTACGTAGTCAACTGAGCTAAAATAGAGGTCTTCCCTGTGGGATTAAACCATGATGCAAAAAACAAAAAGAACGATTTCTTCCTCAGAGTTCACCACCACCACAGCAGCAGAGTGTAGTCTGGACAAAGCAAATGTGAATGAGAGTCAGGAAAGCAAGCTCCATCAGACAGGAAGTCCGGTGAATCCGTGCAATGACGTTAACAATGTCTCTCTGTGAGTGAAGCTTGTTTGCATGCTGATTGTCTCCACAGAACATGTTTTCAGTTTTTACTACACTCTCAAGAAGGTCATAATCCACAAATACTCAAAAGCAAACTCTTACAATAAATTGCCTTCAACCCTTTCATAACCTAAATGTGTTTTCCCATCTTCTTACATGGGTATTCTTGAGAGATTTTAATATATAAGAAAACATTTGTTTACCATTAGAAAGTAATTAGAAAGATCTACTACAAGACAGCCTAAAAACCCAAATAACCAAGAAGACTTTCAATCACATAAATTGAGCTTGTTGGGTCATTCTCGATACCCTTTTTGTTTTAAGCGTCTCTGGATGTTATAGTATTTATCACTAAAATTTCCCTAACATCTTGACAGCTATTTGTTTATTTACTTACTTCAGACAGCTTCTCACTCTGCAGCCCATGCTCTCCTAGGGCTTATTAGTAGCCTAAGCCAACCTCTACACAGGGGTAATCCTCCTGCCTCTGCCTTGTAAGGGCTCGGATTACACATACAAGCCCACATGCTACATGGGGACAGAAGGACAATCCTTTGAATACTAAAGTTGTAAGTTGCACTTGCTCGGGCCCCATCACATAAGCAGACTGTGTTTTCATGGTCTAAATGCAGGTTTTAAAAACAAACCTTTGTGCAGATACACATTACAGCTCCAATTGCATTCCAGAAAGATCTGATGGTTTGTGAGACATATTGAGCACCTACTCAGATGCAAACATTCTGCTAAGCGCATCCCATGTATTCCCCCACATCACACTGGACCTTACAAAGCCATGAGTCTCACTCACAGCTTATAGATGATGGAGGAACAAGGGGTGAGCTGGAGGCTAGCACGTGGGTGTTGAAGGGCTGGAGTCTACTAGGCCACGTGTGTGGACATATATCTGAATGTCTAAGGCAAATTATACAAGTTGTTCTCGACTTAGCCAATAAAGCATATCAGAATGTTCTTACAAAGGTCTTTAAAATATAACTTTACTGAAATTAAGTTCCTGAAGGAGCACACATAGGCAGCCTGTTGCATAAAATACTTAAGCCTGCTATTCTAATATTAGGTTTCCATTTACGAAGCAGGTCTCTCTTTGGACTCTCATAATAAAAATAGCTGCAGAATTCTTAATAACAATTTTTACATATGAAATTATTTTTCCACAGCTTTATCATTTCATTAAAAATGCAATGCATTCATTCTTTCCTGACACTCTGACCAAAGTCTCAATTTTCCCTTCTAATTCTACTTAGTAGGCTAGACTGAGTTAGATATACACAAGATAACTGCATAATTATCAGTCTCAGGTTGGTGTTTGGCTGTAAGACAAATTTATACTAGTTCTCATTGTTAAAGCCAGCCTTATGTATTCGAGAGCACGTGAAGGATCTTCCAAGGAACTGGGGTGTAAGGAGAACACTCTTGCAAACCAACCTGCTGCTTATTCTAACTGCACTGAGGTTAAACACAATTAACTCAGGTTAGGCTTGAAGAGAACGATGACAAAGTCTTCACAACAGTGTGTGCTCTACAAAGGCGGTTTCTTCTAATTTAAAAAAAAAAAAAAGGCAAAGTCCTAAGGGGAGCAAGAGTTCTCTTAGAAACAGGTTCCACCCAAAGACAGTAATAAAAGAGAAAATTATAACTCAAATATCATAGGATTATTAGGTAATTGGTTATTTGTTGTCCCATTTCTTTGACTCATGTTGCTTTAGGTGAATTTGATATTTTGTCCTTTTAATTGACTAGAAGGTAGAAAAATGTCACTATTTATTAAAACCACG
This sequence comes from Microtus ochrogaster, assembly GCF_000317375.1. NCBI lineage: Eukaryota > Metazoa > Chordata > Mammalia > Rodentia > Cricetidae > Microtus > Microtus ochrogaster. Next base: position 91,989,594 of record NC_022011.1, read on the forward strand.
TATGGATTAAACTCCTTTACTTTTAAAAACCTTAATGCCCTATTTTGACCATATTTGCAATCAGTACATTAATGTGTTCATGTTACATAATATAGTGTTACATAAAGAAGCTAACTGAAGAAAAATAAAGGAATGTGTTCTGTAAAAATAAAATTCATCATGTGATAATAATTCTACCAAACTAAGAGACCCTAATTCAGTTCACAGCCAATGGTAAATTTATTTAATAGTATTAGAGAGTAAAATGATTTTGTTGTTGTTGTTGAGTTTGTGGGGAGTGCTGGTGGTGGTGGTGGTGGTGCTTGGGGGTTTTTTTGTTTTGTTTTGGTTTGGTTTGAGTTTGGTTCTTTGAGACAGGAATTCTCTGTATAGCCTGACTGTCCTGGGACTCTCTATGTAAACCAGGCTGGCCTCAAACTCAGAGATCCACCTGTCTCTGCCTCCCTAGTGCTGAGATTAAAGGAGTGTGCCACCACAGCCTGGCTGGGAATAAAACATTTAATGTGCCTGTAAAAATTAAACTTTTTTCTTTTTTCTAAAATAACTTATTAACTTAAAAACTGAATTAATTTAAAAAGTTTTGAGATTAGTTGTCTTAAACTAATTGACTGACAAATATTATAATACTAATTACACATGAAAAAATAATCACCTGGATTTATTGAGGAATTTCTGCTTTCCAGAGAATTGCAACAGAATATTAAAATGTATTTCTTTTTGTCAAGTGAATATTATAATATGATTATGGCATATAATTCACAAGTTTTTCATTTTTCCTTAAGCATGATAATTTCTTATTTATTCTTCAAATTTTGCAAGTATTCTACCTACTGTTCCACTTAATATGATACAATTCAAAGTTACACACGAATTTAAAAGTAATAAAAACATTGAATTATTTAATGTGTTGTTTCCACTTCTTTCTCTAGTCACCTAAAAATTAAAGTGGGTAAACTTCAGATCCTTAGAGTTTGTGCAGCTGCCATTAGTGAATGCTCGTGGCAGGAAGAGAACTTCCATACAAGCAAAGGGGGCGGGGAAGACTGGCACGCCTGGTTGGGACGCAGGTCTTATTTGGAGTTTTGCAAAGTTTTGTCTCTATGCTGTTGCATTGGGATACTCTTACAAATTAAATGAGATTTTTAAAATAATTTAATATTGTAGTATAGTTCTTTGTAGAAAAAGACTACATTCGAAAATAAATACATGCTTAGAGTTCATCCACAAACTGATCCTCACAGCTGGGCCCAGAGAAATGTTTGTTCTCTCATGGTTTGTGAGCTGGTCACTCATCCTCATTGTGAGTGAACTCTGAATGAGTCAGGAGCTGAGCTGTACCACAACTTAACTTGAGACGTGACCCCTGTCTTCCATTAAGACTGCCATAAGATACGACTTACATGCTTTAGTAGCTTTCCTAAATCCCAAACAAAAACAGGGAATTAGATGCTTGGACTTGATCTGAATTCTGGAAAGGTAACATCATTGTACCTCTAGAAGAAGAATTAGACTCACTAGGTTCACTCAAAGTCACGTATGAAGCATGAAATACTTTTTGCTTAGTGAATACCTATTTCAGTTCGTTAAGGGTAATTGCATTAATTTATCTGCAAAATTTGAAATTAACTCTAAATAAATAGTGGCTATCAAAATGTAAGCCGACTGGTAACACTATTGCTGTTGCTGGACTGGCTGCAAACAGCCATCTAAACATACCGCGCTACAGATAGACCAATCTAGGGGAAACCTAGCTCAGATCACAGGAGACGTGACGTTTCTGAATTCTGTATTTTATTTGGCATGCTTAGGACTTGTCTCAGACTATAGGCACTGATTTCAGGATGCTAAAAGGCATATCTCCTGTAGAGTTAAACTAAGATAAAAAAAAGGCTTCATTTTCAGACATTTGTTTATTTATTTTAAAAGCCACATTTATTCTAGAACAATATGAATTCTTATTTTAATCTCCCGGTTATTAACTCAAGTCATGTCTGTGCCTAAAGACCATCAATATTCACTGTCTGGCATTTTTCTGTTACGGTTTTTGGTAATAAAGATTATTTTAAATAATGCTATTAATACAGGTGAGGATATTTAAGTAAATTATACAAGATGATTGTGTTTGGGAGCATTAATTCAACAAAAATCAGAAGAGTTCATGAAGTTACTAATTTACAATATTTTATTAGTATAATACCTAATTTCAGAAAATAATCCATCTTAGAATAAAGCTTTTCAATTTCTTATGGCATTAGGTTATTTAATGTGTTGATTCTTTCTCTAATTACTTAATGAGCATTTGTAAGATGTCATATCTTAAAAACACCTTACCCATGTCTGCACTGAGAACCCAGTGGTATAATAATAAAATAATAATAATAATAAACCTGAAAACATAAATCAGCTGCAATGTTTTTAAAAATTGCAAGTGTATGAATTAATATTTCCATTACATTGAAAAACATGTATGGACACAGAGCCAAGAATCATTGAGGAGTTACTCAGGATGAATCTGTAAGACACTGTTTGCCAGACCACGAGTGACTGTGGTCAGAAGGGCAGCTAGCATGGAAAGGCATCTCGCAGTGTACAATTTCATTTAAACAAGAAAACATAGAATTCATTAACTATGCTAATAAACACCACTTGAATCCAAATCTGATGTCTGACATCCTCTGGCGATAATTTGCAATGCTTCCATAACAACCACTTGCTAACTGGACACTAGTTTCTGAAGTTCTCAGGACGGTCTGTACTGTGGGAGAGGGGACTACAGATGGTTCATCTCAGCATCGTTCCAGCAATGCTTCTCTGAATACCTAACTGAATTCCTCCGTTTAAGGAGTTAATACACTCGCTTGTCATAGCACCGTGTTTTTCTATCTATAGAGAGCTGCTATCATATTCCTCCCTGAAAGTTTGCAGAAAGGCAGTTGAAGTAACACAGCTCTTGGGCTTCGGAGTTTAAAAACCGTGAAGTAAAGCAGAGACCACTACTTTTTTTTTTTTTTTTTAACAACACTGGGCAGTTTGGGGGTTTTTTTGTTTTGTTTTGTTTAAGTTAGGTAGCTTTTGTTTTTGGTTTTGGTTTTTTTGTTTTTCCTTACCTTACTTGTAAAACATGATCTAAATACAGTGGAAACAGTTCAGGAACACCCCCACCAAGAAAACAAACAAGCAACAGCAAAGAACAAAGCAAAACAAAAGCAAAGGTATTTACACGGATCAGGCAACAAAGAACAATGTGAATCCCCTCCATTCGGGAGTTCTGAGTGTGAACAGAAGTGAAAGGCGAACACAAGTCCTGCTTTGTGTTGTCACACAGGAAGACTCTCGGACCCGGTGAGTCTTCTGCTACCCCTTCCTTAGAATACTGATCTTCATGTGGAAAATTTAAAGACCCTTCCTGAGAGGCAGATGTTTTCCAGCTGTCAGAGCTGAATTTAGCTAATAGCAGAACTAGTTTTAAATGGTATTGTTTCCGGATTCAAAAATTTGTCCAGAAATTTGCCTTTCAGCCCATTCACGTTGTTATTAGTTGGTAATTTTATTTTCTAAACACCGCTGTAAACACTCTTATACACTAGTAATAGATCTGGTATGCACTCTGGAGTAACACTCTTTAGTTTCCCTGTGTAGAATTTAAAAAAAAAAAAAAAAGGCGGTCTCAACATTATTTCAATGCCACTAGAAACATTGCCAAACTACCTGAGAATTTTGCTAAGAATACATATTTTGAGCAATACACTTACCAAGCACAGCTTCTAAGGAAATTCTGTAATAGTCACAGGAGGGATTTGATTTCCTGAGATTCCACAGGAGAGAGTTCCCAGGCGACGAGGTGCGGGAGTCTCAGCCTTGCAATGTGGTCCTGCAGGCGGGCGATCTCCAAGCAGCGGAGCCTGATTAAGGCAGGACTGCGCCGCTGGAGAGAGAGGGCTTGCTCTGAGGAGATGGGGAGTGTTGTCAGATTGTAAGTGATCAGTCACAGAAGGGAAACATCACCGCTTCCTGTTACATCACCCCGCCCCGCCTGCAGTTAGTGTTAGGTTACTTTCTTTCTCAAATAGCTTACCCCAGGAAAGCAGCTACAGCTCGCTTCTCCCTCTGACAAGAGCAAGAAGCAGCCTGAACAGACAGAGATCCTTTGCTGTATGAACACATTGTTACCAGCCAAAGCTGGCTGGCTTTCACCTAGACTGAGTTGTTGGAACTTGCTAACTGTGATTTGAAGGCAGTCTAAGTGTAGGGGTGTGTGTGTTGAATTAGAGTTCCCGGGACAAATGGAGCCAGTGCTGTCACATCTTTCTCTAAAATGCGCATGGAGTTGTGAGCATCAGAATTACTTCAGACTCAATAATTTGGAGCATTGATATGTGATCCAGTTCCACAATCAATTTTGCACAAGGAGATGAAGCAGCTTTGGCCTGCTCTTTCTAAAAACTCCTTTTACTCATTCATGACATAAGTATATGTGTATGTATTATAAAGTCAGTTTGGGTACAGAATGTAAAATCATTGTACATACTTTTAAAATTTGATGTAATTATGTCACTGCACATAACCTAAACATATTTATCTCAAAATAAACTTAAAAAAAAACATTTTGTGGCTATTTTGTGACATGATACACTGAAATAATTTTATATAGTAAAAACGTTAGTTTTTTTCTAAACGTTTTATCTCTAAACATAATTGTATCATAAGTATTTTAAGAAAACATTGAGTATTAGTAGGGAAAAAACTGTAAACCTGAACTATATTGTTAGTTAGTTTTGTCTAATATGATAATATAAATTATGAGATTTGGCAATAATCATAACTCCTGAAACCAGACAATACTAAAAGTCACATGACCTTGGCACCAAATTTCTCACCTGCAAACCGGAAACAAAGGATGAAATAACATCCAGAATTCTTTATATCTTTTAAACTTTGAATCAACGTATTTTATAACATTTAGAAAGTTGTAAGCTACTCTTCTGAGCATGAAAATCTCACAGGACTGAGCTCAAAGGCACAGACTAGTAGTATCAAACTGAGGAGCCCGGAGTCCCTGCAGATTAGTAACGGAAGTGAAGACAGAGGCTACAGAATCTAAGAATAGCATGGAGCTGTGGTCTTTCTAAACTTTTGCAATCTAGATCTGTGGAAGAAATTCATTACAAAATCTTTAATTTTATGTATACATATATAATAGGATATATATATATATATATGTAAGAGACATAATTGACAATCTCAATCAATCACCCATATAGCAAGAGCTATATAAAAAGCTGAAATGACACAAAGTAGCCTTAGGAGAGTAACCCGGTGAGGTACATTGGGAAGTTACTTTGTATAGAATTTTAGTTTTGCTTTCTTTAGGGAACTGTTATATTACATTTTTGTTGTGCTGTTTCCTTCCGCTCTTAAGAAGAAAAATCAACTCTGTGAATCACTGCTGCCTCCTTAAATAATAACCATTAATCAGAAGAACAACAAAGACATTCCTGGGTGCCTAGGCAGAGCTCTGATGTGGAGTCCCAAGCGCACGGGGAACAAGGGGTGAAGAAATAGAGTGGCAGGTCCTCACGCTTGCTGGGGTGATCTTGACAGAACTTCTAGGTAGGGTGTTTACAACGTAAAGCCCAGGGAAAAATGAATACTAGATTTTAACTTACAAATGATCGCAGTCCATGCCCATATATCCCATTCTAGGAATGTTTGGCTGGACAGACTGGCGTGTAGAAAGCTACACACATTTCCGTAAATGCTAAAGCATTAACATCTTTTAATTCACTCATTGGATTTGCTCAAACGAAACAGAGTCTTCATAAGGAAAGGAATTCTTTCTCTGAGATGATGCCTGGAGACTCACAACCCAGTGACCATTCTCCTGTATGACAGGTGTACAAGGAGCTGTTACAAATGGAGAATTTAAGACAACTTGTAGTATTTAGAATAGATTATTGGTTGGGCACACAGGTTTATGGCTGTGGCATAGAGATTTAGGATAAATCTTGTTAGTATCATATATGTGTCTTAGAGTAGTAAACATACATTCCAATAATCAGATGGACACATGCTGTATTAATACATGCTATATTCATAGATGCTATAAAGGCTTCTGGGAGGCTAGCGAATCTGAGATATGCAGGGAAAAGTGAAAAGACGGAGTGAAACCTCTCACATGTCTGCTTTAGCATGACAACAAATGTTTGGATACCTACAGTAAAACGAAATTATACCATTTCCAGAAATCAGTGAGGCAATTCTGAGCCAGCGGGGTATTGCTAATGCAGCCATCCAGTCATACAGACCCCACATGTGTCTCATTTGTGACCTTTCCCAGAACACAGTGAAGCTGTTTATCATTTGATAAGTCGTGATCAAGTTTGTAGTTTCAGATAAGCACTCAAAATGACTCTGCTTTAGGAAATAAAGAACAACTAAGAAGGGTCTTCTATTTTGTCATGTAAAAGACAGTGAAAAGCATTCAAGAAACCACATTCTCGGGGTCTGGAGAGATGGCTCAGAGGCTAAGAACTCTGGCTGCCCTTCCAGAAGTCCTGAGTTCAATCCCAGCAACCACATAGTGGCTCACAACCATCTGTAATGAGATCTGGTGCCCTCTTCTGGCCTGCAGGCAGCATGCAACAGAACGCTGTCTACATAATAATATAGCATAATATAACATTATCTGTCATTCGCAGATGATGCTGCCAGTAGAGCCACATAGTGGCAGGCACCATGCAGAGGGCTTCCAGTCCACTTTTCTGTCTACTGAAGAATGCTACACACATGAAAGGCATTCTGAGGAACGGCCAAGTTTGTCCACTTCAAAATTTTACTGCAGGACTTACGTCTTCCATTTTGGTCCTTTATGGGACTCAGAAGTACCAACGTCTCTAAATAAGGCAAATGGCTCCCCTACAAAACGGCCCTTGCCTCACAAGGCAATTAATCAGGAGGATCTAAAACAAGCTCTTACAGCCACAAGTTAAACCAGTTAGAACGAAAATCGTGAGTGACAAATTTGGGGTTCTGCGGACTTAACTGACTGTTTGAGTTTCTGTTGCTACTGCCTTGAAACGTGGTTCTTTAAGAACAACCGAAACAAAACCCTTTTACATGGAGCATGCTATAGATAGACCATTCCCAAAGAACGTGCAAGGGCGGTCAAAGAAGGCATTTAAAAATAGTTTGTGGCCGGGCGATGGTGGCGCACGCCTTTAATCCCAGCACTCGGGAGGCAGAGGCAGGCGGATCTCTGTGAGTTCGAGACCAGCCTGGTCTACAGAGCTAGTTCCAGGACAGGCTCCAAAGCCACAGAGAAACCCTGTCTCGAAAAATCAAAAAAAAAAAAAAAAATAGTTTGTGGATGCTGTCAGATATTATATTCTAAATTAGCAATGTTTTGTGTTTCTAATCATGCAAAATTCATTATTTATCTTTAAATCATTGATGCAATTAAAACTTTAATTGCTTCATCCCTTAGAAGAATTCACTATTTGAGAAACTCATAAGTTTTACACACTTATATCAAAAGAAAGTTTATTAAGATAAGTTGGCTTCAGCATTTACTACTTTACTTAGCAGCTACTGTTAAGACTTTTTTGAAAGCAAAGGATAATTAATTGCATTTGGTAAAACAGTTTCCACCCAACACCACATCCACAGAGAGTGAGTACGCTATGACCAAAACCAAAGAACCAATTCTTATCATGTTTATACAAATTATGTATTAAAGGTAAGCAATAATGCATTAATAAGGCTTCCTGTGCATAAAATTTTCACAAGTGCAAAAGCTGAATTTAAAGTGAGCAATCCATGCATGTCATCCACATAACGACAGCAATTTCAGGAGCCTGTAGTGTTTCTTACAACATTTCATGACGCATTCCCTAAGAGCGTCCACTTACATCAGCGTCAACCAGATATTTACCTATTCAAAAAGCCTCTTTCTTGATATGCCTTGGAAGATTTGAATGTTCGTGGTTCTTAGTGTCGTCTGATTGGTGGTATTCGTGAGAGTCTACTGGAGGAAGAGTACAGGCGGATGAAGCGTGAGATAAAATAAGTAGAATGGATTTTAGACCTGAAAACTTAGGCATTCCTGGTTTAAGGAAGGTGAAGTGAGCGCCCTGGCTGCAAGCAGTCTTCGGCTGAGTGTTTTATTTCTCAGTTCCGAGGGCAGAACCCCTTTCAGGGTCAGGAGAGCTCCCGTCTGGGTGAGAAATTACATGTGGTCGCTCTTGTTCCATAGCTCTGTCTGAATGGACAAGCAGTAAATGAAAAACAAGAGTTGAAGTATGAGCAGTTCGTTGGAGGCCCAAAATTCTCCTTTCCCAGAAAGGTTTAAAATAATTCATTCTATTTCTGGAGCAGAGTCAGATCACAGTGAAAACGATGCTTTCTCCTCTAATGGTATCAATTTATGCTGGACGTGTTGTGAAATGCTTCACATTTTTGAATACTAATCTTCACTGTGGAAAATGAAAGTTGTATTTAAATTTGTATTTGACATCTTGACCCATAGTTCATTTTTTAAATGGCCGACTTTATATTTTCAAACAAACTAACCATTAAATTCAAAGCTGACAGTTTTAAACTTTTCCTATACTAGAAGACATTATTATTCAACTATTGTCATTAATATAACTTGTGAAAGTTTTTAGCAATTTGTAATTTATTCTATTTTTTTTCAAATTTTCATTCATCAAAATAAATTCCCACAACCGTGTTCTCTAGAATATAAGTATTTACAAGTGTTAAGAGATTTGTAATACACATAATGCAGAAGTTAAAGAGTCACACTTTTAGTAGGAACTCTGGAGACCTGAAAAAAGCAGCCAATGTTTGGTCGGTGAGGAATTGGGGATCTGCAGTCTCATCCTGCCGCCTAGTGTTCTCAGATTATAAAACGGGGCTTCTTGGCAGGAGTAAAAGCTAAATCCTATTTCCTTTTCACTAACGAAACAAATCTAGAAAAGATATGATGTCCTCCCTCCCTCTCTCTCTCTCTCTCTCTCTCTCTCTCTCTCTCTCTCTCTCACACACACACACACACACACACACACACACACATCAATGCTCTGAAATCTATGAATACGTCAGTGAAGATGGACTCCTAAACAGCTGATCAGGAGTGTAAATCCAACTTTCTACCACTCCTAACATGGTAAATGCCTCTCACATTTTGATAAGCAAGCTTAAGTTTGGGAAGTATTTGTTCAAAGCTATCTGGCCAAAATCTTAATCACTAATAGGTTATAAAATGGCTCCAACCAAAATTTGGCTGACCTTTCATAAACGCCATACTTTGTGTATATTCCTATCTTCAAGATCTAGCTCTTCAACCTTTTGATCATCAGAAAGAAGTCTCTGAGTAGTCATCCACTGAGCACCAATCAGTTTACCATATTAAACATTCAGGTAGCAACCAAAATACAAAATTTGCCAATAGGACATTCTCTGCTCTTGAGAGTTTGAAGTGAACATTTTTATTGTTTGAAAGCTTTGAATTTTTTATACATATATACAATTTAAATTGGATCATATCCACCTCACTCCATTCATCCAACTTGAGGCCCCCAACACATCTCGACCCTCATTACTTCCTGGCTCCCCTTTTCCTTCTCTCTCTTTAAATAACTCACTAGGTCTAGTTAGTGCTGCTCATGCATAAGGACATCCTCTGGGCTGTGGGAATTCATCAGTATCTTCACTGTAAAGACAGTGACTTTCTCTCTTCCGCAGCTGTCAGCTCTCAGCAATAACTCAGTTAGAGTAGAGGTTGGGGTCCTTTCCCTCCTCCATGCTGTCACGTGTGACTGGCTTGAGCCCGCACAGGTGACCACAGCTGTTGTGAGCAGAGGACAGCATTTCATGGGGCTTCTCCAGTATCTGACTTACTACATTTTTTTCCACTTCTCTTCATTGATGATGTGATTCGCAAGCTTTTGGCCAACAGGCAGGTGAGATGTTGGGTGTATGGGGAGAGGTTGAATTCCTGAGTTGATATGTATTGTCGACATAGACATGACCAGGTCCAAGACCCCGATGCTTCAGACCCACTGGAAAGACAAAGCAGTTCCCAGGGCAGGCCTAGGGGAATGGCAAAGTTTTCCCCTGGTGTATGAGCGTTTGAGACCAATGTACACAAAAAGTCTGAGGGAATGTTGAAGAACTATTTCAATATCTAGTCATCATCTCCCTAGGGCTTTTTTTGTATGGTCAATAACTGATCATCTTTCAAAGAGCATTATAGTCTCTGTGTTCGAATAAGATAAAGTAAGAACTGCTGGCAGAGAAATCAAAGCCTTCTGAATAACTGACGAATCGTGCAACACTTTCTTCTTTCTTCCGATGTAGGGCGAACCCAGCGTATTAAAATAGTTTGAACTGGAAGGACTTATATAATGTATAGTTATATAATTTTTATTTAAGAATGTTTAGCTTTATGCAATAATTGATGTAATCATTGATGGAAATACAAACATAAAAAGCTTACGTGAGCTTTTTAAAGTTTTTTTTTTTGTGTGTATGTGTAAATGTGTATCTGTGTGTGTGAGACACATCTGTGTGTGATGCCTGTGGAGACCAGAAGACGTCAGAGCACCTGGGGCTGGAGGTGCAGGTGGCTGGTAGCTGCCCCACGTAGGGACATCAGCGCACCTGGGGCTGGAGGAGAACGCTTGGGGCTGTTAGTCATCTCTCCAACAGAAGTGCTGGGAAGTGAGCTCCTGGCTTGTAGGAGAGTGGTACCTACTCCTAGCTACTCATTCATCTTTTCTGCCCTTCCATGGATCCTTGAGGCATTGTGTGCTATCTTCTTTGACAAATAAGAAATCATGATGTGTGTGTGTGCGCTTTAATAACGGAAGGAGATTATCGAGTTCTAAAGAAGAGAGCACGTGCAGAGTGAAGCAGGGACAATGATTTTTTTATTTGGTTTCACAGCTCCGTATCTCAGAAGTTCTTTAGTAAACACCAGTGGGTAACAGTCAGGTTTATTGTTCAGGGTATAGTGTTTTACTTCTTACACTGCTAAAATTGAAATCATGTGGGAAGGCTTAGACTATCAAGGGTACATAATGTTCATGATCATAACAAATGAAAGTATCTCTTCCGGTAGATGGTCGCGATGGAAAACAGAAAACTGGTTCCTGTGCTGAGCAGTAGAAGACCTTGCAATTGAACAGGAAGTGGTTTGAAAGGGAGCGAGATGAAATTCACAGTAGCAGGTTGAAAAGTTGCTGCTTAACGGACACAGTGGCCTGGGAAATTAACTTTTATATATTCATCAAAATTATTGTAGTAGAAGAATAGACATCATAGTACAAATATCTTGTGGAAATATTTGGTATAATTAGAGTAACAATAGTGTGTTTATATCTCAACACTAGTCCATGGCTGCTCACACTACTTTCACCGTAGGCTCCTTTCCTTTTTGGGTGTTAATTTTTCCTCCTTTTGTTACTCTTTTGATGAAACCTGTAATAAGAACAATAAATGATAATAATAGTGAAAAGAGAACACATATGAACTTATCTCAAATTTTTTCAAAGTTTTTCATTTGTCTCCGTATTTTTGCGAAATAATCTAATTCTGAGAAAGTCATTTTGCATGTGAGAGTCACCAAAACTGGGTAAGTATGCTACAATTTGTTTGAAAATACATGCTTATTTTTATTAAAAGGTAGAGATGTGGTAAATATATGGTTATTAGACTAACATGTTATTTTATTTAATTTCTATGTTTTTTATAAATTCTTTGTGTTCTTCGTATTGTATCATTATATTCAAGGGGAAAATAATAAAAATGTTAAAAGTTTGGTGTATTAAAAGAGAGCTTGCAAGAATTTTAACATATTTCTTAAAAAGTAAATTCTTAGCTCTTAAATATTTACGAAAGAAAATCGGGCTGAGAAGTGGCTCCGACATTAAGAGTGTGCCCTGTTCTTGCATGGGACTGGCTTCAATTCCCAATACTACTTTAGACACCCACACCTTTAGTTCTCAGAATCCGACGTTCTATTTAGACTCTGAAAACACCTGCACACACAGTGGCATTCCCATATCCAGATGCACACACACACACATATAAAAATAAAAATCTTTTAAAAATAAAAACTTAAAATTTTCAATCTATTTGAAATTGATAGTTGACCTGTAATACATATGGAGAATAATTATAGCTACCATACCTACTAGGATTATCTAAGTTTAGTTGGTAGGAGAGCAAATATTGGCTAAGAAATTATATTACTCCTTATAAGGAAATATTTGTTATTTTGTAAGGCAACGCATTTCATAATTTCAGCATAATTATCATTCCAAATATTAGCCATTTAATGGGAAGAATGTCTTTCATACCTTTTTTACAGGCCCTCACACATTCTTTCTTGGTAATAAAATTATTGTTATTTCCCCCGCATCCGGTGTACTTAAATTGGCGACATTTCCCAAGGACTGAATTGTAGTAGAATCTCTTCTCACTGGCTTTACACAATCCACTGTCTGCTGGACTAAGACACCATGAAGGGCCGTGATATTCTAGAAATAAACAGATGGATAGAAGAATAGATAAATAAATGAATGGATAAGTGAATAAATAATTGCAAGTTTAACTTTAAATTTAAATCTTAAAATTGAAATTTTAAGAATCAAGAAAATTTGGTAAGCTCTCTGCATCGTGAATCTGGCCCTTCTTATTAAGTATCCCTTGCAGATCAGTTTTAGGGCATGTCTTCTGAATAAAGCAGGATCCGACAAAGATGAAGGCACAGCAAAGCCCAAGAGTTTCAATGACAAAAATATGCTTAAACAAATTGAGATGTCCATAATACCATGGTCTTTCTCCAATGAACAAAACAGAGCGCATTTGAAAAAAATGAAGGCTTACGGTTAGTGTTTATATGAACAAATTACTTATACACAATCAAAACAAGTTCTACTCAACGATTTACCTTCTGAAACCTTAGCTATATATTTATAAATGCATTTAAATTAGTATACATCAAATAACTTTTCCATATTTACATAGTAAAGTAAGTCACTGGTTTGGAGTAGATACTTATCATCTGTCAATAGGACCAGCAAACATTCAAAAAGCAAGAACAGGCAACTAGAGTAAAAATGACAATAAGAGTGATAATAATAACTCTAGTGTGAAAAATAATTGGAGCCTAATAACATTTTTAAAAATTCTTTGGTGATTTCTTTCACGCAGGGCAAGCTGGTACTTCTCAACTGTCCAGCCATGTCTGGCGGTCGTAAGCGAAGGCTGCAAGCGAGGTGTTGGACAGCGATGGGCTGTGGAGGAGAACTTCAGCGGCTTCAGCAGATGGTGGGTGTCATACAGCACATACAGGGGAAGACTTGATCAATGTTTGTGGGCAGAAGATGCGGCTGTGAAGAGTCCAGGGGCCGACAGAGGCAAGCGGGTTGTGCGGAAAGCAAGCAGCAATCTTTTGGCACACAAACCCTGGATGGAAAGTTCAGGGAAAAAGACAGCTGAAATGACGCAACCCATCAGAAACAGCTTCATTCGAGAAACACATTTTTATCATCTCCTGCCTTCTATACATGAGTGGAAATCAGAATGTCTGGACATCACTGGCATACCGAGTAAGAACCTGGGAAATCAGAGAGGCACTGGGGATGATGGAATAATATATAAGGAAGAATTTACAAAGGTAACGTGCAAAATGTAAGATCTACACTCACATAAAGAATATTTGGTTTCATTTAGGTCTTTGGCTAAACATATAAATGCTGCTTTTGAAAAAACCCTTAGCATCTTTAAAGTAGCGTTCATAGTGTCTAGCCTATTATCTGTTATATCTGCATCTTTGAACATGAGTGTGCCCCATGATGAACCTGAGCTAAGATCATGTGCCAGGAATGGGCTGTAAAGTTTCCATCACACGCTAGCTCTTTCTGTTTAAGATGGTAATTTTAAAGGTGGGAGAGACATATTGCGGGGGGGGGTGTCCTCCTATTGTCCAGTAACTCCAGTGGGTTCCCGTGTTGTTTCATTACTCCCAGGTTTAGATGTGAATAGTCAGTAACCTCACCTCCTTTGTCTCCTTAACTTCCAAAGCCACCAACCAGGCTCAGAAACAGTGGCAGACTGGAAGCAATTGAATGAAATTGAGAAACAGGAATTTGCTACTAGTTTTATGGTTTCTCCCAGGAGGCACCACATATTTTTATAACAAATTATATAGAGAGGACATGTAAAGCATAAATTACTTTCACTTTGGTGTGTTCTCTACAAGATACGTCAGTCCACAGTAAGTTGCAATAATGCCTGTTAATGTACCCATATCTATAACTGTACCTTTCTTTACAAATGTTAATGACTGTGTTTTAATAGCGATGCCCACTCTAAGGCCCCTTATGTCAGGACAGAGAGAAATTTTCATTCTCTGAGAGTAACTCCTTTTCCACTTATGGCCTGATAAAAGTTTAGCTTCATAATCAAAATCAAACATATTTCAAGGTGAAGAAAAGCTAATTTGACTGTTGCCCCTAGACTGGAGGTAAGAAGGAAGAATGTTACCATAAGCCAAAAGCCCTGCATCCTAGGTGAAAACTAGAACCAGAACAGGCATTTCTAGAGGAACACAAATCATAGTATATATAACACAGGTATAATGGTATAATGGGCACATGGGCTCTAGCCTCTCTCTGCCTTTGAACATCTAATAATGCAGAAATATTTACTAATGGCCAATGAACTCAGAAACCAGTGGAAACAGGTTTAATGCAGCAGAAGGCAGGGGTCGTACAAAAGCAGGCAGTTAGGAATGCGGGTGCATCAGAAAAAGCATCATTGCCGCTTTAACCATGCAAGACTTCACATTTCTGCTGCCTGTGCACAGTGACGTCTGCATCAGTGTCTAGCACAGCTCTGGGAGCGGAGGTCAGCGTGCAGATGCACACCACACGCCTGTGCTATCACACACTCGCTCCCCTCGAAGGCATCTGCCCAAGAACGAACAGTGGCCGCTATTTACTTATCTCACTTTATTAGGCCTGATACCAGACCCTGTCTAGACAGATCCAATACAATCGACCTTTGACCACAACAGCAAGCATGTTCCTGATCCTAAGAGAATGCTATTTTCAGACAGGAGTTCAATTTGAAATTCATCTTTGTACTATGCATAGTGAAGTATTAAAAAAATCAAAACACTTTTCATTTTGGGAGGTTTTTTTTTTACAAGAACATAAGTTTTCCCAGAACATAAGTTGCAGGCAATATTGAAGTTAACTCATTGTTTTTAAGATTATGTTAATGCTGACTACCATTTGCTTTATCATAAATCACAGGTAAAATAAAGCAGACAGTTTCTGCAGAACGTTTGGAGTCCTTGACTGGCATCTCCATTTCCCAGAAGTGAGAAAATGGAATAGTTTTGTACCTCATGAAAAATAAGTTTGCCTATGCTCAATTAACAAACATATTCTAGACAATAGGTAGGCATTCACTTATTTCAATTCCAGACACTGAGATCTACAATAAAAGAAGATACATTTTGAAGTAGTTGCACAATGTGATTTCTTTTGTCTAGATTATGATTGGAGAAAAAAAATTTACGATAGGATAAAAAGACACTGACCAGGCTGGTTTCCGCTCGTGTTCCAAAGGGACATCAGTAGCAAGATGCGTCCGTGCTGTCTTGATCCCGCCATCAATAGCAAGTCGAGTGGATTTCATCTCAAGGACTTTCTGAAAGGTTTCACAGCATACCCATCTCCCTTGTCTCTCTTATTATTACCAGTGGGACTGCCAAAGTACAAGGTGACGGCACAGGGTTCGTTTCTCAAGGAAAATGTTTTACGTAAATTTACTTTGAAATTCATAGAGCGAATTTTTAACTTAATGCATGGAAAAGTTATTGAAATGTCTTATTCCCACAATACTTTCCTGTGTAGGTTCTCATTGTATTAAGCAAACTAGTATTTATGAACTACTTCATGGCCTATGAACTTGCTTTCTTCTGAGGTTTTGGGGGTGGGGTTTGAATAATAAGTCATTCCTTTTTTTTTGCCTATAAATCATAGTAAAGAAAAACAATTTCATTACAATGTTTATTAAAATTTAAATAATACCAAAACATAAAAAATATTAAACAAAGCATCTGCATAATGCCCTCCCCCAATTAAATTACTACCAATGATTTGGTAAATGTTTTTTTCCAAAACCATTTGTATATACATATATTCATGTTCTACTCGACATATTATTACTATTCTGAGTAACATGTAAATTCATATTTATATTTTATACCATTATATATCCTTTTAAATATATGCATAATAGTTCATCTATTTTACTAAACATCACTTGCATAGAATCTACTATGACTTTCACATGCACTATTTTATGTACTACTAATATGGAAAACCTGACTCTATTATTGTTTACTACTGGTGATAGGATTCCTCATAATTACAATCATGTTAAGATGTTGAAAAATGCATAGCTTAAATTGAGTAAAATATGCTAATTTGTATTACATGCCAAGATTCAAAATTCATGCACACATACATATATAAGTAAAAATAAAAATTACATATATTATTTATCAGGCAAAGTACTAAATTATGTACTAAACACAAACTAAAGTTATGTGATAAGTGATTACATAAATAGCTTTCTGGGGATGTAAGCTAGGAAGTTTGCTAAGCTAAAGTTCTACAGAGAGAAGTTTGTGTTAAGGTTATTATATATTTCTGGACTCCTCCAGCAGATACTTACAATCATTTAGTCATTTACTCCATGATGATATTTTTTACAAGTTAAATAATATTTATTGACAAGTTGACGTGGATGTTTTTTCCTGTATGATATGACTATGGCCAACTTTTGCTGTTGCTCTGCTTTCAGTGTTTAATATTCCTAAATTGTAATGCTCAGGCTACACAATAAAAATAGTTCATTCACTTCCCTCAGCGGGTAAATAAAACGCTGCAGACTGGAACCTGCTCTGGCTGGTGATGGGCAGAGCGGCCACCATCTCCTCTGCCTTGGAGAAAGCACACCGCCCTTCACCACACGGGCAGTCACTGACCCAGCAGAAACAGATACTTCCTTCAGCATTGGAAAACAGGCAAGGGCTGCCGAGCAGTTCCCTTGAGGGTTATTTTTCCTTCCCTGTGTGCACAGGCCACTTAGTAGAGAGTGAAATGTGGAGGTTGTGCAGCCAGGAAACTTGAGACTGAAAGGTCTTAGGAACAGACTGTAAGAGATCTTTCCTGGACAGGAAAGCCTATGCAGATTAAAAAAGAAAGAGAGAAACTAAGTAAGTGTTTGTTTGCTTTCATCCAGAGGTTGGCTAATCCACACTCAGAGTTCATTAAGGTATCTATATTCAAGAACTTTTCTTAGCAATCCAGAAAGCAAAAAGGCTGTATACGATAACAATTATGAAATTTTCAGGAACATATTTTTTTCAATTAAGTATTTTCTTAAGAAATGTATGTTTGGAAAAAAATGTACTTACAATTAGTACCACCATACAAGGGTTAGTATTTTCATCTTAAAATATTTTGCAGAGAGGCTGCAGAGATGGCTCAGCAGTTGAGAGTACCTGCAGCTCTTACAGAGGACCCACTGGGCCATTTATGGGCGCTTCCAAGCCAGGAACTGATACTGGCTGCCTCAGGCAATGCACACACGAGACACAAAGACATGCATGCATGCATCCAAAACTCCCATACACACACACAATAAGAATAAATTTTAAAATATTACATTGAGAACCCTGTATAGGAAAAGATATAGATCATGATTGCTGACCCAAAACGTGTGTCATAGACCTTTGTCTGTGAGGCTGATGGTTTATTATCCTCTGTGTTTTTAATACGCGGGTTAGCTTTAATAGAAGGATGGGATTTTAATACGTGGGTTAGCTTTAATAGAAGGATGGGATTTTTATATGCGGGTTAGCTTTAATAGAAGGATGGGATTTTAGCAATCAGAGAGACAGTAGAATATGGGTGAGAACACACAAATCAGAATATTTCTGGTCTATCTGGAAGAGTCTGGAATAACTAAAGAACAGAACACAACAGGATGGTAGAGAGTAAAACCGGAAAAGCAGATCTAGGATATGCACAGAGAACTACAGGCAACTGAAGAAGTCTGGAAGGGAGAAAGGCAGTCTTCCCCAGGGAGGTCTCGGCAGCAAGCATGTTTACCCTGTGAAACATGTCACCGTATCCATGTTTTAAATTTCAGCCTCTCCTGCCATACCCGGTAAGATCTCATCACTGAAGCCTTCCCCTACCTGCCAGTTACATCTCCAAAGAACAAAAGCACCATCATGTTTTCATTCTTCCGTTTCCAGGTTCTATTACAATTCCCATCAGCCAGGCAGTCGAATTTATAAATTTCACTTAAACTAGAAAACACGCAAATCTGTACCTTGGGTCATAAAGGTGGACAGACAGATATTTAATACCTCCAGTGATCGCAAATCAAATCCAGAGACACAAAAGATGAAATTTTATTTAGTTAAGTATGCTTTGATTTTATAAGTACTGTGTATTAATTCGGATAACTATAATGAGTTAAGATTCTTCAGTTCAAGGTTACAAACTTAGTTGCACTAAAACTATAATAAAAGATTCGCTAGCCAGTATCTTTGAGCTCCTTCTTATATATCTTAGGTGAGTATGGGTCAGTGTTGTCATCACCAAGATAGTCTTAAAAATCAATATTCTTGTTAATGACAACACAGGATGAAGAGTTTTACAAATACTGCAGGATTTTAAATACTTTATGACTTACTGTGTTCCACACGTAGCTGAGAAAGAGCTGGAGGCTTCGAGAAGCTGCCTGCTTTTTTTTTCCAAGGATACAAAACAAGTCGGGAAATTACAGAACTAAAATTAAGCTCAAATTCCACTCCTAAAGTACGTGTCCTTGCCCACCCTGAGACAGCACTCTAAAGCTAAGTAGAAAATACTTCTAGACTTACTGAGCAAATATTTCAGCAATGTGATCAGATAAAGTTGGTGAAGCTTCATTATTTCTAACTGCCAATCAAAGAGACCCAAATGTGTCCGTGCACCATCACGTGTGTGAACTGGTGTTCAGCAAGTCTGAACAGGGAAAGGTGCCCAGCTAAAACAGAAAACCCTAATAAGGCGGCTGGAAACTGGCCCTGGGGCAGCAGTGCTGAGCCAAATAGCTCTCTAGCACCTGAAGGCAGCAGGAATCATTAGGTTGGCGTATTCCACCTGGCCTCTTTCTTGAAATCACAGACCACAGCCAGGCCTTTATGTCTCCGTGATCAGATGCATACCAGTGGCTGAAAACTGGGAGCATGGCCCTGTGGTGTTGCGAAAGGTAGACTTGTGGCTCTTTAATGATGCTTCTTGCTTCATCTCTGCAGAGATGATCCAATCTTGACAGAGAAAGGCCACACTCGGAGAATTAAGATGGAGTAGCACAGATTTTTCTAAACTAATTCTTAATCCTCGTCTATCTTTTGGCTGTCAATACAAAATTTGTATTCCAATATAGATTTTCCTACTGTTTTAAGAACAAGAAATCTTGGCAAATTAGTAGCACTGGTTAGTAGTCTGGTCGGCATTAATATGCAACTAGGTTTTGGGTGTAACCTTACGATTGTCACAAACTTAAATTTCTATGATTTGTTTAGTACAAATGTCATTTAAACTAATTTGGTTGACCCAGTGAAGCTGTCCGTTTCGTTTCTAGTAAGAGTCTCTGTTGACGTTTGAGAAACACCACTCTGGAGGGCTGTGCTGTCTGGGACAGCCGTGGTCTTTGATTAGGCTCAGAACTGTCTGTGAAGAGATCTGCCAGGTAGGCAGGATGACAGCTGCAACTCTGGCAGAGGAAGCGCCACATTCTTGCTCCGTGCCAGCAAGTAGAAGGCCTGGTGTGAGCTCTGCTACCGCTGTCTATTTCTGGAAAGCCAGCTCGCCGGGGTGTCCGCACAAGCCACCAGATTTACTATGCAGGAATACGTAGGATGAGATATACTCTAGGCTTCTCAGTGAGCGTACATTTGAAAGCCACCACACTTGCTTCAAACTGTGTGTGCTTGTTAATGAAATAAAGCTTACAGCACTGTCCACAGAGCTCATGATGTATGCATTCATGGGGTATGCATTTAAATGTGTAATTCTCTAGTTGGTAGGGGGATGTTTTCCCAGAAATTTTACATGACTGCAATATTCCTCTGCGTGTGATCAGTATCTTCTAAGAGAACATAGAAGTGAAAATATTCTATTGCCGATCTCTAACATAAACACGTCAGCGGTGACACTTTGATTATCGAATAGCTTCTCTGTCAACACTATTCCTCTTCCAGAAGGCCAATGACAATGACATATATACATATGTATGTGCATGTATAAATATAATTATATATGTATTTATTTCTTTTCCACCATTTTCTATGTATGTGGAGCTTGACCCCAGGTCATATGCTAGATAGAGTCAGGAGAGAGTTTCATGTGGCCACAGGGTCTTCGTTCTTACATCTAGTCATTCTCCCTTGACTGGAGGCTGGCATGAAGCAGTATAGCCCTGGATCAGTACTTGGGTGCTTGCTTTCTCATTCAGAGATTAAGTGCTGGAGATTGATTAGCAGTAGGCTTTTGAAGTCTACCCAAAGATGAGTTTTTTCAAAATATCATAAAGGTGATGGAGTCCCAAGGCCACTGTTAAGAGATGATGTACAGAGGCAAAGTGGGCTGTGAGAATTTGGAAAATAATTTATTTTTTTCCAAGAACAGCCAAGTCTACCCCCAAAGACCCAGAACCAATATGATTAGTCTTTCCTAGTTAGAAGTTTAAAGCTAGACATAGTAAAAAGACTATGTTGTGAATGCTAATATCAAAACTTTATTAATTATGAGTATAAAAACATCAAGTATACTATCTAAATATTAAGCAAACCCAAAGGTGATGCATAATAGGATATACATAAAATGCTATCTAACCCTAAAACTAAGAAATGTGAGTACGTGAAGGCAGAAGATGTTCAGAAAGACTTGGTAAGTACAATCAGCATTCTTCCAACCACCATTGGTTCCTTCTTTTGTAACTGTGGATCACAAGATTAATAAATACAACAGGTAAGTAGCCTATCATATGCTTACCATTGAGGCAAATGCTGGAACAGAGGCAGGCAATAAATGACCGTACTCAAAACCTTGCGGCACAGTAACTTGAGCAGAGCGTGCGCATCAAGGGATAGACACACTGAATGGATCAGACTGGGTAGACACACTGAATGACACACTGATAGACACACTGAATGGATCAGACTGGGTGGCCAGCGTCAAAGCAGCGGAGGAAGGCTTCTCTCCAGGAGTGAGTCCATAGTCAAGAGGATGAGCAGCCCAATGAATATTGGTTGGGAAAAAATGCATAGACTATTCCGTGGAATGAACATAGATAACTTGTGATTGAGAATAATTGCAACGGGCAGAAAGTCTTGTATTTAAAAGCCAGTTTGTTAAAAATATAGGATAGGCAAAAAGCTAACAGAAAACGCTAACAAATTCAAATGAAGTAATGAGGCCAAATTAAAACAAGCAAAGAATGCATCATATACACATTTTTACATGTTAATACACAGAAGCCCAACTTCAAAGCACATTTTAAAAGAGATTAAGGAAATGATTACCTTTACGAGATTAAGTGCCTTAAATTCACCAAATATCTATCCAAATATCTATATTTTAACATACTCTCAAATAATAAAATCATTATTTTTTAAAAGATAATGCTAACACACATCCACTTCTATTGTTACCATAATATATTCATAAAATAATAATAAAAGCAGGGCAGTGGTGGCACACACCTTTAATCCCAGCACTCAGAAGGCAGAGGGAGGTGAATCTCAGTGAGTTCAAGGCCAGCCTGGTCTACAAAGTGAATTCCAGAATAGTCAGGACTGTTACACAGAGAAACCCTGTCTCGAAAAAGCAAAAATAATAACAATAGTAATGATAATAATAATAAAGATTCTTACCCCAACCGATGGGCGATTTGGTAGATTGGGTAATCAAAGTGTTATTTACAGTATTTCGCTCGGGTACATGGTTGCCCATCGGTAACTCATTCACTGGGAAAAAAACAACACAAGAAATTACAATCTGAAAACAATTTTGTATCTTTATGTACAGGCAAATGCAACTGTTGGCTTAAGAACAGCAGACTTCTATTGCTTAGGGTCTTAGCTGGGATCATCCTTATGGATTTCTGGGAACTTCTCTAGTACCAGAAGGTGCCCAAAATGGCCTTGCCCTGTAGTCAGATTGCTAAATATCTTAAATGTCATCATAGAACCTTCATCCAGCAACTGATGGAAACAGAGGCAGAGACCCGCAGCGGAGCACTGGGCTGAGCTCCCAAAGTCTAGTTGAAGAGTGGGAGGCGTAAGAATATGAGCAAAGAGGTCAAGACCATGATGGGGACACCCACTGAAACAGTTTACCTGAGTTAGTGGGAGCTCACCAACTCCAGCCAGACAGAGAAGGAACCAGAATATGACCAAACTAGTCCCTCTGAATGTGGGTGACCGTTGTATGGCTGGAGCAGACTGTGGGGCCACTGGCAGTGGCACCAGGATTTATCCCTACTGCTTGTACTGGCTTTTTGAGAACCCATTCTCTAGATGGATACCTTGTTCAGCCTGGATATAGTAGGGAGGGCCTTGGACCTTCCCCAAAGCAATGTGCCTTATTCTCTCTGAAGAGTGGATGAGAGGTGAGGAGGGGCAAGTGGAGGGAATGGCAGGAAGGGAGGGAGTGGGAACTGGGATTGGTATATAAAATGAAAAAAGATGTTTTGTTTTCTTTTTTAAAAAAATAAAATAGGGGCTGGAGAGATGGCTCAGAGGTTAAGAGCATTGCCTGCTCTTCCAAAGGTCCTGAGTTCAATTCCCAGCAACCACATGGTGGCTCAC
>NC_022011.1:92012650-92013505 GCF_000317375.1 Microtus ochrogaster
GAATAAATAAATATTAAAAATAAATAAATAAATAAATAAATAAAATAAAAAGAACAGCCGACTTGTTGCAATTTGGTCCCCCTGCGGTTCCAAATAAGCAAACAAGGAATTTTAAACACAAATGCAAGTAGGTTTCCACTAGTAAATTTGTAACAAGTGACCAAAATCCTGCAACAGTCCATGTACAAGGTTTCCCTTTATGATTGTATGGGTAATTATTAACCTCATATTTCATAAGAATAAGAGATCTCAGTAGTCTTGCCATTGTGCTGCGTGCAGACCGCAGTCCTCTGAGGAAAAACATGGAGCCACCATATCTGAGAACGTTATGGGGTTTAGGGGAACTGTAGAGATGCCTTAATTATCTGTATTTATGTTTTAACACAGTTGGGAATCTCTTTCAGAGCTAGTTTCTGTTCGCGCAGCTTAGCCAGAACCCAGGCACATGCTCACGGAGTCCTCATCTCGGATGACCCCTGTAGCAGGCCCCAACCGAGACGAGAAGCGAGCTCACCTGTGTCCTCACAGGTGCTCCGGCATGCGTCCAAGGTCTCAAAGTTGTTCTGGTTGCCCAGGCACCCACCGTACTTGAACCGTTCGCACTGCTTTGACTGGTTGTTGTAAAAATACCTAGTAATGAGGCCTCGGCAGATTCCAGGATCCTCTTCCAAGAAGCAGAAATCCGGCTTCCCTAGAAACGACAAAATACGTCAGGAAGAAATATCTTTCTTTTGTTATTATCATTTAGCTATTTTAGTGAAATTTATAATCAACATATTTAGAAGATAAATTTAAAACCAATTTTAAAAGGTTAAAGGTTAAACCAGAAGGTACTGGCTATCTCATTAAAAATAA
>NC_022011.1:92013985-92028722 GCF_000317375.1 Microtus ochrogaster
CTGGTCTCGAACTCACAGAGATCCGCCTGCCTCTGCCTCCCGAGTGCTGGGATTAAAGGCGTGCGCCACCATCGCCCGGCTTAATTTCTATTAAGTTTAATGCACTGATATTAAAGAAAAGTCGACTGAAGTGTTGGGAATCTCTGGGGATGGAGTACTGTGTTAGTTCTTTAAGACTGCTATAGAGGCTTTAAACATTAGAAAGGATATCAGGGCTACAGAAGTTGACCTGGCTATTCTTGGAAGTTCCTGAATTCTTATGCTGGAATTAATATCTGTGCTCAGTATGTCACCCTCCACTGTTGGGTCTCTCCCTCCCTCCCCACCCTCTCTTTTCTTCTTCTTCCAAGCATTGGGCTGGACCAACAATGGAGAGGCAGAAAGGAAATACATGTTCAGGGATTAGAAGGACTTTTGCAAAGTCTAACAGCCTTCCTTTGATCATGCTCCAAAACAGGCTAGACACAGCTGTCACAAAAGCTGCAATATTGTGACCTACATTACAATCTCTGTCTACATGCATACTGTGAAGAGAATCGAGTTCGTTTTCAAATGTATTATGCTCAAAAGTCTTACTGCACTTGAATATTTTGGACAAGGTTCCAGTTCCTCCAATTTCTCCTATAAATATACTTCTGTGGAAATAAAATGAACTATGATACCCTTCCATGTCTTTTTTTATATCAGGAAGTCAGTGCTCACAAGTGCTCTACTATCTAAAGAGTGAGTATTCCGTGTACTTCAGGCACAGAGCCCAGAATCCCCTAAGCTGGAAGTGGCCTGAAAGTCTCCTCCCTGAGGGCTAGTTCAAGCTTCAAGGGAGGGAGGTGACCAACAGTCCTACCCAGGTATAACACCTATAAACAAAAGTGACCGGAGTGACACAGTGACCCTAAGAGTGCAATAGAGGAACACATATCTTGACAGTGACCAACAGCTCTATAACTTTAAGATACTCCGGAGCCCCCTAAACAAAGAGAAACCATGCCTGATTCCAGAGACCTAGCCAGCTACCCAGGGATAATGAAGTCATAGGTTTAGAGAACCTATAACCACCACCACTGTACTAAGTCAGCATAATCCCCAACTACATTCTCACTATTCCCAGATAAGTGTCATCGTCCCCCTGGGTCAAGGAAACTTCTCTTTGCAGCAGGAGAACATTACAGAAAACCACACCTAATCTAAATATGTGTTTATAAAGATCAATCTCTACTGACACATCTACAACACAATTCGTACACCTAAGGCTAAGGGATCACTGTGGAAGGGTGGACAGAATGAATATAAGACCCAAGGAAATGGAGAGTTTGCTATAAGATTGTGTCTCCTAGGGAAGCCATACTGATAAACTCTGACCAACATGAGCTAAACAGTACAATCACAACAGTCGTGCTAGATATGATCTGGGGGAGGGCCATGAGTGCTCATCCCTACACAAAGAACTATAGAAAACTGAAAGTGTGAGAAAGAGACCCCAGGAAAGAGCACACCGATCAGTTATCCAGTGCCAAACGGCAGGCCCTGGAAACATATGCGTGTATACATATGTATATATGTACATACATATGTGTGTTACATTATACAAATTGATCAGGTTGTACTTATGCATTTATGAATATATATTATGTATTTGGAACCATATATTATATATTTAGGAACACACACACACACACACACACACACACACACACACATATATATATATATATATATATATATGTGATTGCTAGAGTTTGCTATGAGATTGTGCCTCATAGGAAAGACAGAAGGCTATACTCAAAGTCTCACCAACATGACTGATACATGTATATATCAGCAATTAATGAAAACAACAGCCATGAATTTGAGGCAGACCAAGGAAGGCTATATGGGAAGGTTTGGAAGGAGGTAAAGGTGTGGTTATATTATAATGTCAATAAATAGAAGAAATAAAACAAGAGCATGCACTCATTAATGTTAGCGAGAGCCACAGCAGTGGAGAGCTGGAGAAGAATCCCCAATTTAAAAGTTCTTATTAAAATTTCTGTTTTCTATAACTTCTCAACTTGTAAATTGGAAGTTAACTTGGTTTCTTGTTGTCTCTTAAAGTAAATGTCGGTGAAATTCTTATGTTGTATGAAACCAACCACACTGAACCTCATAGAAGAGAAAGTGGGAAGTACACTTGAACACATTGGCACAGGAGACCGCTTCCTAAATATAACCCCAGCAGCACAGACACTGAGAGAAACAATTAATAAATGGGACTTCCTGAAACTGAGAAGTTTCTGTAAAGCAAAGGACATGGTCAACAAGACAAAACGACAGCCTACAGAATGGGAAAAGATCTTCACTAATCCCACATCAGACAGAGGTCTGATCTCCAAAATAGACAAAGAACTCAAGAAACTTGACAACAAAAGAACAGATAATCCAATAAAAGGGGTCGGATCTCAAATGGCTGAAAGACACTTAAGGAAATGGTCAACATCTTCAGCTATCAAATGAAAATCAAAACAACTCTGAGATTCCATCTTACACATGTAAGAATGGCCAAGATCAAAAACACTGATGATAGTTTATGCTGAAGAGGAAGTGGGGTAAATGGAACACTCCTCCATTGCTGGTGGGAGTGCAAACTTGTGCAGCCACTTTGGATATCAGTATGCAATTCCTCAGAAAATTAGGAAACAATCTACCTCAAAACCCAGAAATACCACTTTTGGGTATATACCCAAAGGATGCCCAATCATACCACAAGGATATGTGCTCAACTATGTTCATAGCAGCATTATTTGTCATAGCCAGAACCTGGAAACAACTAGATGTCCCTCAACCAAACAATGGATAAGAAAATGTGGTACATTTATACAACAGAGTACTACTCAGCAGTAAAAATAATAATAATAATAATAATGATGATGATGATGATGATGATGATGATGATGATGATGATGATGATGATGATGATGATGATGGCTGGAGAGATGGCTCAGTCGTTAAGAGCACTGCCTGTTCTTCTAAAAGTCCTGAGTTCAATTCCCAGCAACCACATAGTGGCTTACAACCATCTGTAATGAGATCTGCAGGCATGCATGTAGGCAGAATACGGTATACACAATAAATAAAATAAATCTTTAAAAAAAAAAGGGCTGAGAGATGGCTCAGTGGTTAAGAGCATTGCCTGCTCTTCCAAAGGTCCTGAGTTCAATTCCCAGCAACCACATGGTGGCTCACAACCATCTTTAAAGAGGTCTGGCGCCCTCTTCTGGCCTTAAGGCATACAGACAGAATATTGTATACATAATAAATAAATAAATATTTAAAAAATAATAATAATAACATCTTGAAATTTCCAGGCAAATGAATGGATCTAGAAAAAAACATATTGAGTGAGGTAGTCCAGATCCAGAAAGACAAATATCATATGTACTCACTCATAAGTGGCTTTTAGATATAAAGCAAAGAAAACCAGTGTAAACAGAGACTGATCATTCATTTCCTGGCCACCCAGACCCAAATAATCATGCAGAAACTATATTAATACAACACTGGCTGACAGCTTAGGTGTGTTCCTACCTAGCTCTTATATCTTAAATTAACCCATTTCTGTTGTTTTACATTTTACTACAAGACTCGTGGTCTGTTACCTCTTGCTTCTTGGGCAACTACATGGCATCTGCCTCCTTTGGCAGCTACTTGGCATCTCCTTAACTTTGCCTTCTCTCTCTCTCTCTCTCTCTCTCTCTCTCTCTCTCTCTATATATATATATATATATATCTGTTAGGATTTCCCACCTGACTTTACTCTGCTAAGCCATTGGCCAAACAGCTTTATTCATTATCCAACAAAAACAACACATATAGAGGACATCCCACATCAAACCAACCTACAGTCCTCAACCCCAGAGAACCTAGGCAACAAAGAGGACACTAAGAGAGACTTACATGGATGTACTTAGGAAGGAGAAAAAAGGCAAGATCTCCTGAGTAAATTGGGAGTGTGGGAGTCACAGGAGAGGGCAGAAGGGGAGAGGGGAGAAAGGGAGGAGAAAGCAAAGAAAAATGTATAGCTCAATAAAAACAATAAAAAAAGAAATTTTTATATTGTTTCCTTTTTCAAATTTAAGTGGATTTTTTGTGTACAAAATGAGAGCTTCACGCATATACATTATGGAGTGATTAAATCTGGGTAATTAATGGCTCACTCCACATGGCCGTAACATGTTTAGACTGAGAACAAAGGAACATGCACGCTCTCAGCTGTCACGAGAGTTAAACAGATGACTGTTAACTGTAGTCCACGCTATACGGTAGATAGTTTAGATGTTCCCTCCCATGGAATGACTCTGTGTGGTCATCTCTCCCCCTCACAGTCTTGGCAAAAACAATGCCACGTCTACTCTTAGATCACCCTTCCAAGGCTCCATGCTGTGTATTGCCTTCGGCACGATGCTCACCAAGTCCACCCACATTGTTGCAAGTTACAAGATTTCCTTCTTTAATTCCACACCGCGTGGAATATGACACTCCCTTTATCTGTAGACTGAACCTTCAGTTCATCCCATATAATTCTCGCAGAATATGACTTCAGTGAATGGGAGGTGCAACCTATGAGTGCCTTCTCCTCGATACAAACTGAGTGGTGGGGCTGATCGCTTGAGGAAACAGTATCTCTATTCCTAACTTAAATTGTGATGAGGAGTATCCGTGCTGTTTTCTCTGGTTGCTGTTTGGATTTAACAGCAATAAAATGACAGCTCATTTGAGTCTGGATTTGTTTCTTCGATGGTTAGTGTTGTGTAATCATTTCCTATCATATTCCTGTCCTCACTGTGATATGCAATTGTGTCATGTACACAAAACAGGAAAAACGGCTTTGGTAAATTTTAATGTTTTAAAGGGAAAAACACATATATTCAATTTTCATTTTGATTAATTTTAGGATATAACTTTTTGTGAAATTTTAAGTAATCTTAAGTATACAAATTTTATGCATAAAATGAATTAATGAATGAGATATGTTGCATATTAAAAGCAAAAATTATAATATAATTTAATCTAATGATCATTATTAGTAAATTCTATATGGAAGCTTTTTTTCTGAGACCCCCATCAAACTACATGAATTTATTTTAGGAGAAAGTTGAGAATGTACACATGTAAAATAATCCGTAGGTCTACAAATTAAAAATAAAACAGGATTATAAATAAGGTAATTCTCCATATTCCTGGAACTGCACTCTGGTAAACGGTCCTCAGTTATGGCTGAGTAAGAATATTGACGCAAGCCATGCAGCATCTTTCCTAAGCCCCAGAAATATAATGCCAAGGTCTCTGCACGCCCACACACCATGGACTGCTTACAACTAAGCTTTCCTCCTGAGGGACTGGCCTGAATCTTCATTACCTTTTGATTTTCTTTTGATATCTTCTAATAGTGTCATTATCATTAAACCTGGGAATTGATTTGTCCTGCTTCAATGCTAGGAAGCATATCAACTTCAATTTGATGGGACTTTTACTAGAGAGTAACTGTAGCAATGAAACAGTTCTAACATTCGTATGTTCACAGCGCTAATCTTTTTCATATTTAATACTTAAGGTGACTGTTTCTTGAATTCCAAAATCTATTTTTGCATTCTGCTCATACAGTAAACATTTCCTGGCATTTAATTTTTCTCTAATTCTAGGTTTTAAAAGAAATGTTAGTATTTCAACATTGCTACTTCTGCTCACAAAAAAAAAAAAAATCGATAGAGGGAACCATTATGGGGTTAGGGAGAAACTTGGTGCTAGGGAAATTCCTGGGAATCCACGCAAATGACCCCAGCTAAAACTCCTAGCAATAGTAGAGAGGGTGCCTGGACTGGCCTTCCCCTGTAATCAGATTATTGACAGCCCTAATTGTCATCATAGAGCCTACATCCAGTAACTGATGGAAGCAGATGCAGAGGCTGAGCTTCTGGAGTCCAGTTGAAGGGAGGGAGGGAGGATCATATGAACAAGGGGGTCAAGATCATGGTGGGGAAACCCACAGAGACAGCTGACCTGAGCTAGCGGGAGCTCACAGGCTCAAGACTGACAGCTGGGGAACCTGCATGGGACTGAACTAGGCCCTCTGAATGTGGGTGACAGTTGTGTGGCTTGATCTTGTAGGGGGCAGGGCTGGCAGTGGAGCCAGCACTTTTCCCAGGTATATGAACTGGCTTTTTGGAGCCCATTCCCTATGGTGGGATACTTTGCTCAGCCTTGATATAGGGGGTAGAGGCTTGGTGCTACCTCAAATTGGTGTACCGGACTTTGTTGACTCCCCAAGGGAGGCCTTACCCAGTTTCAGGAGTGGATTGGGTGGGGGGTGGGGGATGAGAGGAGGGTGTGGGAAAAGAGGAGGGAAGGGAAACTGGAGTTGGCATGTAAAATATAAAAAAATTAAAAAATTAAATCTTTCTTCACTTGTAGACAAACTCATTTTATAAATATACTGTTTTCTTAAGTGCTAACAATAACTACGACCTTACTTAACTGGACTACTGAACATTGTTACCAATATCAATTCAATATTTGAAGGGATATGTTTTTAAATTATAAATAATCACTTTTATTTGTTATACAAATTGTGATTGAGTTTATTTCATTTGTTTGCTTGTTTGTTTTGTTCTTTCAAGGCAGAAGGATCTCTGTGAGTTCGAGGCCAGCCTGGTCTACAGAGCAAGTTCTAGGACAGGCTCCAAAGCTACACAGAGAAACCCTGTCTCAAAAAAAAAAAAAAAAATCCCCAGTGGACTGGAGAACTAAAATGAGACAATCAAGAGCTAACTCACTGTCTACATGTTGTTAAAACAGCCTGTGTGGCTCTAGACCAGTGGTTCTCAATCTTCCTGCTGCGACCCTTTAATACAGCTCGGCCAGTTGTGGTGACCCCAGCCGTAAAATTATCTTGTTGTTACGTCATAACTGCAATTTTGCTATTGTTACAAATTGTAATGCAGACATCTGAAGTTCAGGATATCTGATATACCACCCCTGAGCAAGGGTTGTTCGACCTCCCACAGGGGAGTCCCCACCCATTGGGTTGAGAAGAAATGGTCTAGAAAGCCTGTGATGCCAAACTCACAGCCCGTGGAGCCTCCCTACTGAACAGTGTCTGCAATGTCTAAGTTTTCACTGTATCCACCAGAGGAAACATTGTCTCTGATGCCGCACAGATTCAAAGTCAACACACAACAGCGGTCTATAAAAACGGAATATCCAGCTGTCTTAGATAAACGCTACTAATTTTTACATAAGGAAAATGTACCTCTTGCGGATATTGTCTTCACGGGCGTCTTTTTATAACCTGTAAAGAAAGTGTCAATTTAGAGGCCATCACTTAGAATACGATATTATGAACTTGACCTTAAACGAGAACAATTACATAATCCCATTAATATTATCCTCACACAGAATGTCTTAATTGTAGGGCCCTGGTCTGCCCTTATTTTTGGGGTGCATTTGCGGGGATAGTTCATGGTCAGCTAACTAAGCTTTCTGTGTGTTTCTGTGCTCTCCCTGCCCCACCTGGTGATTAGCTGCAGGGCATTGTCTCCAATGTTAATATGGTAATTTCCCACCTGCCTGGGCGGAGATCCTTGTACAGCAGTTAGGTAGATAAGGACTCCCCCAATTCTGAATAAACTGGCATTCGGCTGATCTTCTTTTGAATGACCCTGGTCTCTGTGTGTGTGTTCTTTTCAATCTCCAGGCTCTTGCCCGACTCGCAGACGGTACAGTGGCGCGCAAACTGTACCGAGGGTGTAACACAAAATCGGGTGTTACAATTGGAGGCACCGCTGGGATGATCATCGGCAACTAGACCCATCTGCGAGATCGGGAAGTAGGGATCCCTGAGAGGTCGCCCTCGGGAAGGCTGGCCAGCAGGTAAGAAATTGAGTGATGTGGGTGTAACACAAAATCGGGTGCTACTTGTTTATTTTTATTTATAGATGATTATAGTCATATTTTCCTCACCACAGCTGCCCACCTCTGCCTTCTCCTTTTCCTCCTCCTCACCATAACCAAAGTCTTTGGGGAACTGACGGCCAGGGGCGTCTCCTCCACCCCAACTGTAGGAACAGTGCCCAGACAGGGCAGGACAGGACAGGACAGGACAGGACAGGACAGGACAGGACAGACCTCCCCCGCCACCACTGCTGCCTACAGCCAGTCATTTTTGTTTGCTTGTTTTAGTCCTGTTGTTATTTCTTCTCCTAGTGTCTATCAAACGCAGCATTTTACAAATGCTGTGCAAAAACTCCACCACTGGATTGAACCTCCAGCTCACACATCCTCTTTTGGGAATGATTTTAACTGATAGATAAAAACGTAAACTTATACATAGTGATGGGTGTTATGTCACATTTCAATACCTGGGTATTGTTAGGTAATGTTGAGGTGAGGCTAAAGATGTCTATCCCCTCAAATATATATCAATTCATTTTATTGAAACCTTTTAAACTCTTCCATACAGCTTTTGGAAGGTGTAATATCTTGCTGCCTGTAGCTCCCCTGCTATGCATCAGGATCAGGCAAAACTACCAATGATAAAATGTGTGAACACTGTTAAAATGTTATGAAATTATGATGCAACTACAAAGTAAAAATCTCCAGTTTGATAATACATTGTCATGTGTTTTATAGTTCTACATCAGTAAAATCAATACCAAAGCTAGGTTTGGTAAAGTTTGCACAGCATACATGAAATTTGGAATTTTTTTGTAGTATTAAAATTCCAATAAGAATGACACATTTCAGCCAGGCAGTAGTGGTGCACACCTTTAATCTCAGCACTCTGGAGCAGAGGCAGGCAGATCTCTGTGAGTTCAAGGCCAGCCTGGTCTACAGAGCTAGTTTCCAGGACAGACTCCAAAGCTACAGAGAAACTCTGTCTTGAAAAACCAAAAAAGAAAAAAAAGAAGAAGAAGAAGAATGAGATGTTTTTTAGGTCAATCTCAGACTTAGAAGTGCTAAGCTGACTCACATGGTAGAAATTTATATGTGTTAATATATTTATCTTCGGAGCCTAACAGTCAGTTCTCTGATTATCTTCCAAGGAGAGTGCTTGCCAAGTGTCCTGTTTATAAAACAGGTGCAGCCAAGTCTGTATGAAAACCAATGCTTTTCCTGCCAACCCAGCTCCCAGGTAAGTCAGCTGCACTCATGTCAATGAACCTAAGAAATTCTCTGTGAACTTCAGGGTCCCTTCCCTTTCCATAGTAGACTCCTAGGTGATAAATGAGGCTTCAAATTTTATGATAACTGACAAGAAAAAACTAAAAAACAACGGCTGACTGAGAAATCTAGAAATGTCAACTGTCGCAGAATATTGTCTAACTATGTAAAGATGTGCTGCATTTGTCTAACTATGCAAAGATGTGCTGCTGTTTTACCTTGCCTGTCTAAGGCACCTGATTGTTCTAATTAAAAGCTGAAAGGCCCATAGCAAGGGGAGAGGTAGAGGCAAGACTTCCGGGTAGAAAGAGTAAGTTGGAGGAGGAATTTAGGCTCCGGGAAAGAAAGAAAAAGAGACCACAGAGAGACACCAGGGGCTAGCCAACAATATACAGAGGAAGCAGGAAGTAGGTCATACTGAATGAAAGAAAAGGCAAAAGGCCCGGAGACAGAACGCAGATGACTAGAAACAGGTTACAACTGGTTAAAAGGGCTAGTGGGACAGGCCTAAGCTAAAGCCAAGGATTCATAATTAATAATAAGTCTCTGTGTCTCTATTTTGGAGCTGGTTAGTGGCCCAAAGAAAATTCCAACTACAGAAAACAATGGGGTTCCTTGCAAAACGGTACTGGTTTTCTAGCACTGCTAAATTTCCATTTAAGCCGGGTATCCATGCAGGCTTCGGTGTCAAAGGCTTCCTGGAAACCTACCTGGTAGGCATGCTACCTTACACTCTTCCAGGGTCTCAAATCGATTCTCGTTTCCTCTGCATCCCCCATATATAAATTCTTCACATTGTTGAGTAAGAATATTGAAGAAATAACTCCTTATCATCGCCTTGCACGGCCCATCCTCGACCTTCATTGCGCAAAATGTTTGCTTCGGTTTCATTGGCAGGAGCGCAGAATCTACAAGGCAGAGTAACAACATCACGCTCAATTCTCTGCCAACACCACGACAGTGTCCTTGTTGCCACCTTGTCAGATACATAAGTTTTCACTCTCGATTTTTAAATAAGAAGTTAGAACAGAAAAGTAAAATTATTATGAGTTCCGTGACAGTTGCAAGCTGAGTGTGCATATATGTTCCACGCCTTTCATAATTTGTTCACAATCCTTAAAAGAAGGTGCTTGAAGCTTTACACGACATGAGCTAATTAGTCCTCTAGAGGGCAGCTGTGCTCTGCTAGAGTAAAATCTATCCGCACAACCACCCAACTATAAAATTATTTTAAAATACTAAAACATGGGTGGACATCACTTCAATGCTTTCATATAAAAATATTTTAAAGCAAAGCATAAATTTGTATACTGATGCTACTCTAGTAATAAATCTGTTTTTTAAATTCCTTGCAATTTTAAAACAAACTTTTGGAAAATATTCATATAAATTTGATTTAGGTTACTTTCAAGTATCTTCTTCCATTTGTATTTTATTATTATAGTTATATATATTAAACTAATATTTTCTAGCCATATTTTAATAATATTAAGATTCTAACAAATTGGTATGTTCTCATTTATCTGTTTGTTTACTTATTTATGTGTGCATATATATGGAAGGCACACATGCACCCTGACTGTCTTTCTTCAACTACTCTCTACCTCTCACTAGCCAGGAACGCAAAAGGGAGGCGAGGCTGGCTGGCTTGCTCTCTGACAGTGGTCTCCAGGAATCTGCCTTTCTCGGCTTCCCACCACCGGGCTTACACACGTGCAGCAGCAAGGTCCAGCATTTTCTACATAGATTCTCGAATAAAACTCAGGTCCTGGTCTTGCGAGACAAACATATTTATAATCTCTCCAGCCCAGACACTTATAGGATTAATAAAATTACACGTAGACTGCGGTAGTTGGGGTTAACTGTCAACTGGCAGAATCAAGAGTCACCTGGAGATGCTTCTGAGCGGGTCTGGGGTATGGGTGGGGTGACTGACCGGGAGGACCCTGCACTTGGCTCCCACTCTCTGGGCTGGGACTAGACCGTGGAAGGGAAGGGAAAGCTGAACTGGGCACAGACTTTGTCTTTCTTCTCCTTTACTGTTTTACATAAGCTCTTGTTTATAAGCTCAAGTGTGTGTGTGTGTGTGTGTGTGTGTGTGTGTGTGTGTCTGTCTGTCTGTCTGTCTGTCTGTCTGTCTGTCTGTCTGTCTTTTCAGGAAAACACAGAGCCCAAGTGCAGCCCGCTATTTAATAGTTCCGCCACAAGAGGGTGAGAGTGTACCACAAAAGAGTTTCTTTGTTGTTTCAAAGTTGTTTATGTAGTTATAGTAATACCGGGATTTTTTTTTCTGAGTAATTAATTTCCCAGAACTTTGTTATAAAATTAGCTAATGATCACCATTTTGTCATGTGAGTGTTATCTCCATCTTACAACCAAAAAAAAAAAAACTGCAGAAATTAACTAAGTTGCTCTTATTTATACCAGAAAAGATAGAATTGACCGTCACATGTTGTTATAACAGGTATACTATGCAATCTTAATAAGAATAATATTGTCACAAACCTGTATGACTGAAATGCCCCCGTTGGCATTTGGGTTAAACAATTAGATTTAATAATGTGATTTCCACTCAATAGCATTCTAAGACTTTGGTTTATAAAGTTGCAAATCATTTTCCTATGAAAATCTGGTACTGAATCCTAGTTCCCTTTCCTGTGTCTTTGGATGTCAAAAAAAAAAAAAGTCTCAGTAGACTATGGGGCTCTCAAGGTTATGGGACGCCCTGATGCTAGAATTTTACTTTCCTGGAGATTGTTTGTGAATTTAGAGCCTGTGGGTTGCTTACTGTCTAAGGATCTACATGCTCGTGCCTCTGGGTACTGCAAAAATAATAAAAATCCAAGTGAAAACAAAACAAACCTAGATGCTGGGGATTCCCCTAGACTGGCCCAACCATGGGGTTGTAGAGGCCTGTGTGCCTCAGCCCTGGCCTCTGCCCACTGCCAAGTACAATGACCTGTCCTCTGAAGCATCAGTGTTAACCCACATCCCTGTCTCAGCATGTGACTGGTCACTCCTGGGAGAGACTCCACCCACAACAGCCCAAGTCCACAGTGCCCCTGGGTGAGAGGGCTGGGGGGTGCCCCCAGCCAGCCCACACCCCCACCCCTTGCTATGGTTTGTGCTTTTGAAGAGTGTTAAATTATGGAAGTCCCCAGGGCCCTCCTTGTCCCCCCGGACCTCTTATTTATACTAAAGTCTTTGTTTGCAAAAAAAAAAAAAAAAAAACAAACCTAGAGAAGACTGTGCAACTCTTTGATCAAGAGAGCTTCAAGTTGAAGTATGGTTAATAAAAACTCAGAGACAATTATTGAGGTTCAACCTGAGGACCAGAAAAGCAAAGCAGGCAGCCACTGGCTCTTACCTCAGCCTCAGTGTGAAAATTGTGGTCCTGCCTCCAGGAAACCTCAGAATGAGACAGTGACTGAGAGCTGTCTCCTCCCATTTTATAATCCTGTCTAGTTCTGGGATTAAGGGTGTGTACCACCACCGCCTTTGGTTTCTATGATAAACTAGTATAGCTACTAGATTGAAGGTGTGTGTCATTGTTGCCTGGTCTATAATGCTGGCCAGTGTGGCTGTTTTACTTTTCTGGTCCTTAGGTAAGCTTTATTTATTAAAATACAAATGAAATACCACTATGTCCCATCTACAATAAAGTCAAGCTATTGCTAGGTGAGGGACCCCTGCCTGCAATCCTAGCCCTGTAAGGAGAAGCAAAAGCTCGTAAGTGTAAGGTCAACCTGAGCTATGCAGCGAAAACACTCTACAAAGCTGTGAGAATTTAAGACTTTCACTCACCACTATTCCCTCCCATCAACTACAGTTTCAGGTCAGAAAATATACTTACCCAATATAAAAATATACTTTCTTAAGGGGAATACACGAAACCAATTCACTAGAGATGAGACTGTATATATGGAACTCTCTCTTTCTCTCTCTCTCTCTCTCTCTCTCTCTCTCTCTATATATATATATATATATCAGAAATAAGATACATTTGGAGACTATCACATTGTTAATATTTTCCATTACCAGTAACCTATCAATAATTTTATACAAAATGTTACTTACTTTGGGAGAAATATATAAATTTCTGTGACACCTGTTCAAGTTTTTCCTTATTTAATTACTAATGTTTTTATTTTTGAGACAGTTTATGGAGTTGAACCTCACTTCCACACTAGTTCCTTTGATGGGCAGCTCAACTTGACTCCAATGTGAGTTTCATCTCAGATATTATTTTGAAAATACCGGTAAGAAGGAGAGAATGGTTGAAGCTTGTGGACACAGTTCTTTTTCCTAGCTCAAAGCTAAAATCATATCGGTAAGAATCTCCTTCAGAGCCAGGCTGTGCTGGCACACGCCTGTGATCCCAGCACTCAGGAGGCAGAGGCAGGTGGAGCTCCGTGAGTTCGAGGCCAGCCTGATCTACAGAGTGAGTTCCAGGATAGCCAGAGCTACAGGGAGAAACCCTGCCTCCAAAAAAACAAACAAAAGTCTCTCTTGCTGAAGTGACTTGGTTTTGTATAGTCTAAAATGTAACCCACTTAATAATACAAGAATTATCTTAAGGAAAATACTACTTTGTTTTACAAAAAACCCTCAGGGAGCTGGAATGATGGCTCAGCAGTTAAGAGCACTTGCTGCTCTTCCAGTAGATGAGGGTTCGGTTCCCAGCACACCCATGGTGGCTTACAACTGTCTATAACTCCAGTTCCAAGAGACCTAATGCTGTCTTCTGGGTTTTTGAGGACACTGCACACGCACGGTACACATACACACAAATAGGCAAAACACATATACACATAAAATAGTAAAATAAAAATTAAGAAGTTAAAATTTCCAACATGATGAAAAATATGAACTTTATACGAAATTGAGAGTTTTGACAAACAAACAAACAAAAAACCAGATCAACTTTGCAGCATTTACCTGTGGTTTCTGAATGTTCATCAACTTCCTCAGGCAGAGCATTGAGAAGCCCAGGGGTGACGCTAAGCAACAGACACACAGATGCCCAGAAGGCACGTTCTTTCTTCATCATATAAGTCATTTCTGAAATACAGAAACAAACATGCTTACTAAGGAAGCCGTGTGGATGTGTCTGTGGACCGGTGGGACTCTCTCACACTGCTCCGAGGGGACTGAATACACATTCCGAGGTTCACCTTTGAAACACGTCCTTGAACTGTTTAGAGATACAGTCACATCTGTGCAGGGTGCATTTACTAATATTCGACGGGGAGCCATCTTTTAGCCTTGAAAATACAAGCTAAAGGGGAAACGCGTAGATGTTTAAGGGATTGGTGCCGTCTCTCACGTGTGTAATCGAGACTTACATATAGGTCAGGGAAGACATGGCAGAATAATGTGTTTTAAACGCAGCCTAAGATGAATTAATAAAAATATGGTTCCAGTCTAAACAGGTTACACTTTCCTCGCCACTCAGGTGCTTTTCTTTCTTTCTTTGTCAGAACTAATTCTTCCAGCAGTTTTTTTTTTTTTTTTTTTTTTGGTTTGGTTAACACTCTTCAGA
This sequence comes from Microtus ochrogaster, assembly GCF_000317375.1. Lineage (NCBI taxonomy): Eukaryota > Metazoa > Chordata > Mammalia > Rodentia > Cricetidae > Microtus > Microtus ochrogaster. Next base: position 92,028,720 of record NC_022011.1, read on the forward strand.
TAG
>NC_022011.1:92028822-92031107 GCF_000317375.1 Microtus ochrogaster
CTCTTCAGATAGCTTCCCATTTTTAGTACCCTTTCCGTCTGCTTTGGTCCCCCTTTGGGAAAGGAAGCATTTTCACGGTTCTCCCTTTTGGTTCTTGTGGATTTTGTTTTATAGCCCACATCTTAACCAGGTTTTCTGTGAGGTAAGCAGGCAGTCACAGATGTGTCCTTCATCCCAGCCACTCCCTTCTTCAACCTCTTGGTTCACCTTTTCCCAGCTTACGGAGAAGCCAGGAGCCGACACTTTTGCACCCTGAGGGAAATGAATTCCTGCAGGAAGTGAGACATTTCCTGTTTCAAACTGATTTAAAGATCTAGATCTAAAAAGGAAAAGAAGTTGAAAAACACGTAGCTTAAAAAAAAAATGACTTCCTCTTTGCCCTCAAAGGTAAAAGGAAACAAGGACCACGGGATGTTGATGCTTTAGAGTCAGGAGCAAACGTGCGATCTACAGATACACCTTCATCACGGTTTTTATTGTATACGAAATTGCTTTTGTCAACTTTTACAGTTATAGAAGGATGCCTAAGACGGCATAATTTTTAAGTCTAGAGACTTTAAAATCTAGAGATTTCTGTCATAATTCTGGAGTTTGGAAAGTGCCAAATCGGGATACTGTTGAGTAGAAAAAAAAAAATACAATTACATGAATGGCCTTGGAATACGTTAGTAGTAAAGTAACAAGTGCCATTTTACTTTCTGCATCATTAAAATCACTGACAAACTACAGTCCTGTTCCTCATGACACACTGGAAATGCTAAAGCATGTCTGAATGTCAGTCAGCAGCAATGTAAGATATTTGTAGCTCATACAACAGACCGCATGTTGTTACGAGATTCTGATACACACGTGTGATTACAGAGAGCCTTTCTGCTAAACTTCTAGGTTTGCGTTTACTTTTCAAACACTTCCAGAGCCTTCTTTTTTTTTTTTTTTTTTTTTTTTTTTGGTTTTTCAAGATGGGGTTTCTCAGTATAACAGCCAGGCTGGCCTGGAACTCACAGAGATCCACCTGTCTCTGCCTCCAGAGTGCCAGGACTAAATAAAGGCGTGTGCCACCACCACCAGGGTCCTTTCAGAGACTCTTAAATTCTATTTGATTTCATGAAAAGTCAAGGCAGCTGTATTTTGAATATACCATGAAGCAGGACTTTTGTCTGGGTGGTTCAGAGTACAGGCTTGGGTTGGATGCCTGCTAAACACTCAAGAATAGAGACTCTCAATCTATCACGGTGTCTTATTTCAAAGCTGCAGCTTAAAATATTGCTTATATCTAGTCACTTAGTCTTGGTTTGGTTGCAAGTAGCCAAAGCTAGGAGCTTAGACGAATTAGGTCAAAATGTCATTAGCCACATTCCAGAAAATGTAGAACTACCTAAGCCTAGAAGGGCCAATTTATGTTCATCTCAGAGACAACTCGATCCAGAGAACCGAGCACCATCAGGAGTCTCTGTTTTATTCTCTGTCTCAGTCCAGCTCCTCTCAGTCCCTGCCCCATCCGCAGCATGGAACGTGGTCCTCACCATTCCTGGACACTGGGCCATAACGTTTCTTTACACACCAGGTCCAAACAGCGAGTAAATAACCCTGGCAATTCCGGTTTGTGAAAGAAAAACCTTTCAGAGTAGGACCTTTAAGATGGCACAATCGGGGAACCCAAATGGATTACAAATTTCCCAAACTTGATTCAAAAGATGTGAAAGCTAGAAGGGATCTGGAGTGAGCAAGGCAATATACAGCATGGCTGATCTATTTTATGTGTACATATGCATCTATATCTATAGTGTACACATGCATCTATGTCTGTAGTGCACACATGCATCTATGTCTGTAGTGCACATATGCATCTATGTCTGTAGTGCACACATGCATCTATGTCTGTAGTGCATATATGCATCTATGTCTGTAGGGAACACATGCATCTATAAGTCTGTAGTGCACATATGCATCTATGTCTATAGTGCACATGTGCATCTATGTCTGTAGTGCACACATGCATCTATATGTCTGTAGTGCACATATGCATCTATGTCTGTAGGGCACACATGCATCTATGTCTGTAGTGTACACGTGCATCTATATCTGTAGTGCACACGTGCATCTATGTCTGTAGTGCACATATGCATCTATATGTCTGTAGTGCACATATGCATCTATATGTCTGTAGTGCACATATGCATCTATATGTCTGTAGTGCACACATGCATCTATGTCTGTAGTACACAATGCATCTATGTCTGTAGGGCACACATGCATCTATGTCTGTAGTGCACACATGCATCTAT
>NC_022011.1:92031382-92035004 GCF_000317375.1 Microtus ochrogaster
ACATGCATCTATAAGTCTGTAGTGCACACATGCATCTATGTCTATAGTGCACACATGCATCTATGTCTGTAGTGCACACATGCATCTATATGTCTGTAGCACACACATGCATCTATGTCTGTAGAGGGATACCGGCAGGTATCTTATTTATTATACAGGCTATATATTTAATCTAGTAAAAAATATATAGAAATTTAAGACCTAAATTGGCTAAAATATACCCATCTTTCCCAGAAGAAACAATTTACTATTAATATTTACTGTTAATATTGTCATCACAATATTACTTGATGTAATCTATATATCTCCTGTAACTTCTGGGCATGCCCCAGCAGGATTTTCTTTTGTCAACGCTGACAGGGAAATCCTAAAATAAATGTGGAGACTCTGGCTGTTACCATAACTAAAGCAATCACATGAAAGAGCAAGGCTGGAGGACTCACACTTTGTGATATAGGTGGGTGCCTTTGCCATTTGAGCACATAAAGAGTGTGACGCATGCATAATGGAGCTGGCAAGCATGTGTCCACAAAGAAGGACGAAATCAAGTTAGTCCCAAAAAACTGGATACAAATGAAACCCGTCACGTTAAGTCCACAGACCCAAACAAATGAAGAGAAAATAACAACGCAGTCTCAAAGCAGAAGGATTGACAAAGGTGAATTTGGACGGTGAATTCTGACACGTGTATATGAAAATGACACAGAAAATTCCGCTAGTTTGTGTACTTAGTGTGAACCAATCATATGCAAAAACTGAAAACAACTCAAAGCTACAGTAATCGATATATGTTGTCAGCCGTATGGATTCACGGACAACTGAGAATCATTAAACGGATCAATGTCTACAATCAACTGACAATGTCAAGGATTTTAAGACCATTCAGTAGGGAAATATTTATCTTTTCACCTGAAGATGCTGGCATGTATGGATAGCCATGTTTCAAAACAATGAGACTAGACCCTACCCTTGCATCATAAACAAAATTACACCAAAAATAGGCCAATGACCTAAGTGGAAGAACTAAAACTTGTTATGCTTTGCAATATGACAAAAAACTTTGGAATCTTATATTGGGCAAAAATCTCTTAGAAATGACATCAAAAGCAAAAAGAACAAATGAGAAGAAAGTAAATTCATACAGTTAACATTAGAAGCATCTCCTACAAAATAGTCAGGGAAGAAAAATGCAAAGCCTACAGAGTAATAGGAAATACTTGCAAAGCATTTATCAGACACAGGACTTACAAGTAGCCAATGGAATTTTCACGTGCCCTTTGCCCATTCATGATGGGGTTTTGGCTGGCTTACAGGACATAGTATTTTTTGCCTGGTACTGTTAGCTGAGCCCAAAACCCCAGCAAGGTCATAGGCCTTGGAGGTGAAGCTAATACTGGCTAAATGGATATAATATTAAACCAACTTCTAATGGCTTCTCGCTGTATGCAGGGATGTGAGCATCTCTCAGTCCTCATAAGAGAAGCTTCTTTTTTCAGAAGATGATGATTGATACAGGCACCCATAACTGGTATAAAGAATAAGAATAGCTCTAAATGAGATAGCTGTATTGTGACCCATAAGACCAAGGAAGTGGGAGGGGAGATTTGAAGAATGCTAGCTTTCTAATATGTTATTCATGAGAAGGCATGCTACAACCAGTAGACATTCATGGGTCTAGTCCAGCCTTTCTGCAGTGCACACATTCATGTACTAATTTTGCACATGAGCCAGGCACGGTAGCACATGTCTTTAACCCCAGCACCCAGGAGGCAGAGGCAGGCAAAAGCAGGGGGATCGTATGTGAGTTTGAGACCAGCCTGGTCTACAAAGTGAGTTCCAGGACATCCAGGACTGTTACACAGAAAAACCCTGTCTCAAAAAAAAAAAAAAATTGCACATGTATTACAGTTTGATGCTAGTAACTTTGAGCTTCCTGGTGCAGATTTTCTTTACTTTTCCCCCTTTGTTGATCTTTTAAGAAGTTTTATGGGGTAGACAGACATGGTGGCGCACGCCTTTAATCCTAGCACTCAAGAGGTAGAGGCAGGCAGATCTCTATAGCCAGCCTGGTCTACATAGTGAGTTCCAGAACAGCCAGATTACACAGTAATCAAACAAACAAACAAACAAAAAAGGTTTATGATGAATATATAATCTAGTGAACACTTTCCTATGTCTAAAGGAACAGAAATTTTACTCTGCTGATTCTTCATTTACGGTCCACCAAAGAAAGCATGAGGGATAAACTTAATGGCTAGGAAGGCAGAAACATTCTGAAGAAACGTCATCCGCCTTCAGGTAAGGTTCTCTTAGCAGCTCAGCTAATGCTGTTTCCTCTCTGTGTTCCTTACATCTGTCTGCACAACTCTGCCCAGGGTCATGCCCACTAAACCACAGCAGGCTACTTTCTCAAGCCATGTGACTTTTTATTTGCAGTATCTCGATTTGGGTGGAAAATAAAGACAGGAAAAAAACAGTATAAAACTACACCATGTAGAGAGAGACAAGTTATAAAGACATTCTCATAACTGGTTCCTTTTTTTTCTATATTTTCAGGATTTGGGGGTTTTGGTTTTGTCTTCTGTTGTTACTGCTGCTGTGGTTGGAGACAGGATCGCTTGGCCAGTCTTTTCCGTGTTTTGAATTTAACTGTATGTAAGCAGTATTCTCAAGCGGAAACTCTAACACATCTATAATAACTAGGTGCTGAAAATAAACTGTTGTTTAAAGCTTTTTTATTATGAGACTATCAAGTCACATTCGCTAGTGGAGGAGGAACGGCTCGGTCTCAGGAAGAAGTCTGTGAACCAGATTTGCCATCTCAGGAAGAGTATTTTCTGAAAATATACATTGTGGGAATGCAAATGTTTGGATGAATCTCCAGGGGAAAGCATGGCTGAGAAGCTGCACGTTTACAGCATACCACAGACTGGTGCGTCCACACAGCCCTCGCTTATCTCCTTGCTAACTTCCCTGGGAGCCACATTCCTCGTGCACAGGGGCATAGCTGTAAGCAAGATGTGAGCACCAGGCTCCTTTATGACTAAAATTTAAACAAAGCTAGAACAGGACTCTGGATATAAGATATGGGTAAACATTAATTTCAAAAATGGTATTAAAAGCACAAAGACGCGTAACTATAAAAGATTGTACATTTTTGTAATGATTTAACGTTTTCAGAGAGATTTCCTACCTGCCAGGTTGTTGTATCTTGACGATAACGCTGTGCAACCACCTGGGCAGGCTTACTGAATTATGTTTGCTAAGCATCATTTCCTTTCTAATATCTAACGCCTAGATGACTAGGAAGTGACAGAAGCAGAGGGGGTCCTGGACCGCATTTGCCGCCCCATTTACCTGCAACATTCTTAAAAGAACTAACATGGGGTTGGAGAGATGGCTCAGAGGTTAAGAGCACTGACTGCTCTTCCGGAGGTCCTGAGTTCAATTCCCATTAACAACACGGTGGCTCACAACCATCTGTAATGAGATCTGGTGCCCTCTTCTGGCCTGCAGGCAGACATAGAAGCTGAACACTGTGTACATAATAAATAAATAAATCTTTAAAAAAAAAAAAAGCACTAGCCGGGCGGTGGTGGCGCACGCCTTTAATCCCAGCACT
>NC_022011.1:92035104-92043837 GCF_000317375.1 Microtus ochrogaster
AAAAAAAAAAAAAAAAAAAAAAAAAAAAAGCACTAACATGTATGGAATGGGCATCAAATTTTAACAGGAAAATAGAAAACTAACAAACACGTTATTTACGTCTCTATTTACTTCTATTGAAGCATTATCTTAACTGCCTCTTGCGAAAGAGACTTAGGCAGTCTCTGCTACAACAGGATAAAACCAGCTTTCTACGCTATGCTAATCCTATAAGTAAAATTTATTAAATTACATAAATTATATAGCGGTTATTGTCATCATCTGTAATACTGAATATTGCTCAAATGTTTTATTCTTCTCATTTAAACTCTATTTTATTAGCAATTATATTTATTAGTGAAAGGTATTTCCCATCACTCTATCCACATATACACAGAAATTCAAGTTTCAGCCCAGTTCTAAACTAACCATATTAATAAAAAAAGAAAGAAAGAAATCTGAAATTTGCATCTTCCACGTAGAAATGCTGTTAGAAGTTTGCCCAGTGATAAAACCCGAATAAACAGATGAGACTGAGCCAGATAAAAAGAATGTCTTTGAAAGTGTGCCACGGATCCTATTTCCCTTGTTTCCTAAACTTCGGGGGGAACAGGAACCGTAAATTCACACATTAAAGAATCAGCCAAAGAGAAAAAAAAAATGGAAAGAGCGAATCCTAACGTGTCTGAGCCTCTTCTAAGCCCCTCCCCGTCACCAGCTTTTGCTTTGTGTGGTTGTGCTGAGCTCGTTTTGATGGAAGCTGGAGGTGCAGGAGCCACCGCTTGTCAATTAAATCAGAACAGTGGTGAGGCAGACAGCAGCTCCGGCTACTGAGCGTTTAGCGTCCCCTTGACTCTCTCATTGGTATCCTGCACTCTTGGTCAGGAAAAAGAAAATCATCTCATCGCTGTTTTATACAGGAAACAAATCCTGGTTCAAAATAAGGGAATGGATTGTCAAATATTTCCTTGAATCTAACAGTGTAGGAGACTTTAAATATTCTTGTAGGTATGTTTGCAAATTATTGGATTTGTTTTAGTGAAAGTGTGAAATAAAAATCTAAGAAGAGAAGGAAAGTCGTTAATTTGCAGGCTGGTGGCCCCGTCGAGGAGGTACAACTGCAGGTAGGCAGTCTGGGAAGAACGGGAACTGGACCAGTTGAGGGTGGCTTTCCTTTGCTGTCGTTCCAGACCAGACGACCTAGCTTGAGACTCATCTTCACAGGTAACAACAACGGGGTTCTATGGCTGAAGCCACAGATGCTGTCCAGTACTCTAGGCTGTCATAACACAGTCCCACACAGAGACCAGCTTACACAGCAGGGACGTTTCCCACTGTAGACTGCTGTGACCTGGACTAATGCCGGTCAGTCTGGTTCCTGGAGAGGGCTCTCTCTGGCTTGCAAAGGGCTGCTCTCTTACGTCTTCATTTGGCGTCTTCTCTGTGTGTGCACCTTCATCTTACCACACGGCCATCAACCCCAGCGGATGAGAAACACAACCTGCCTTCTACTGAACTATAATTACCTCCTAAAACACAACTCCTCAAATATCCTCACACTTGAGACAAGGCTCCAGCATGCAGCTCTGGGGAGAGCGTAGGTCAGTCTATAGCAGGGATCTGTGGTGGCCTGGAGCCACGGATACATCCCCAGACACAGAGTCTATTTTTCTCAAACCAGTTCTTTTTTCCAAGTTCTGATTATTCCTGCACTGTGAAACCAAAGTTTATTACATGACTACTAAGATGTAGAAATCACAGGTATAAATGGTATAATCCCTCTCTAGTTTGCCCACATTATCATCCCATTTCATCTCCCTGTCCCTTATCTTTCTTTTTAGAAGATACCTATATATTTCCTAAAGAGATATTTCCAACTAAAATAAAAAAGAACTTTTGATCAATTTCCCTTGCCAGGGTCTTATGACCTCAGCATTCCTGGAATCCAGTTCTGACTTAATCTCATGAGCACAGTAGAGATAGAGCTTCATGGCCAAATTTCTCTTCAAATGTTGCCTTCTGAGAGTAGTTTGAACACAGAAGACAAATGGCTCCACGTGTATATCTGTATGTTTTTCATGCATGTGTGTATATGTGTATGTGTTCATATGTGTGAGTGCCCACGTGGGGGGTTATAAGGCCATGTGTGGAGAAGCCTGAGGTTAACGGTGGATGTTTCCTCAACCACTCTCCACCTTTGAGGTCCAGGAAGGGTCCTCACTGCACCCAGAACTCACTGTTGAACTAGTTTGTCTCACCAACTTGGTGATTCCCTGATCTGCCTCCTACAATATTTTATGAGCTCCATGACCACCCAGCTTTTAGAAGGGTATAGGAGATTCAAACTTTTTACTTATGTAGCAAGTGCTCTACCTGCTGAACTAGCTCTTCTGTCCTTCTGCAGGCTGCTGAGGGAGAAAAGTCACCAGCAGCCTTACCCAGCTGCTTTGTGAGACGCAACAGCAACCAGCTGGGCAATGTGTGCCTATTTGTGCAACAGAGGCACGAGTTACAGGGGTGACCAACAGCTTTCTAATTGGATTTTTTTTTTTAAGGCTCACTCCACAAGAAGAAACTCAGGCCTGGTACTATAATTCTTTTCCAGAACACATGGCTGAGGAAGTCATAGGCTCTGGGGAGAACCCACTACTATTGTTTTGCTAAGTATCAAACCACGTTTTTTTTTTTTTAGTATTTATTTATTATGTATACAACATTCCTTCCATGTATGCCTGCAGGCCAGAAGGGGCACCAGACCCCATTACAGATGGTTGTGAGCCACTATGTGGTTGCTGGGAATTGAACTCAGGACCTTTGGAAGAGCAGGCAATGTTCTTTTAACCACTAAGCCACCTCTCCAGCCCTCAAACCATGTTTTAATACTTATTCTTACAAACGTAGGTTGTTCATGCAGCTTTCACCCCCAAACCCAACAGAGCAGCTTCCTTGTGCCGCTATTACAAGAGCCCAACTGGTAAAGTACAGAAAATAATTGACTATGGAGTATTCATTTTTAAATGAGATGTCTGTATCGTAACATTCCCCCACGTTCAGACAGAACAAAAGAAGGTGGGATAGAAAGATAGTAAAACCAGAGGAAGAGTGCTGGAAAATACTGTCTTCTGGACTTGGCTCTCAAAACTGCCGGTCACTGTGACTGCACGCACAAGACCTGTACAAGATCAAACAAGTGGACATTCTGGCCGGGGTAAGAACAGGACTCGGGAGGCCCCGCTGGAAAGGTCTTGATAATTGACAGTTGTTGAGTATGGCTCATGGTAGCATGTTGGTGACCTTTATGTCTAGAGGATAAATTTCCTGTGCTCAGCTTGTAAACACAAAATCGTTTTTAGCTTGTATAAGCCATAAGGAAGTTGCTTTTACCTTGAATGTACCATCAGCTGGCCCAAGATGGATCACTTCCTGTTGTAGTTGGGCTATTCTTAAAAAATTGACGATTATTGCAAAATATCTCACTGCCTCAGCTGTTCCTACAAGGTGATGGGTCACATGAGGAGACAGGCTAACTGCTACGTTCTGGTTTTGTTTGAAACCCTTGTTTACTTGAATGACTGAGGTACCTGTTGGACTTGCCTGCACCAGGCAGGATATGAGTTAATTTATAATTATAACTTTGTAGGTTTTGCCTTTATAAACCTTATAATCCTTAGGTGGGGCCTTACCTAGAGAACTCTCTTTGGTTTGGTCTTAACCAGTATCTTTTTACAAAAAAAAAAAAAACAAAAAACAAAAAAAACCCTTGAGTCAGACTGTAATAGCCCGACAGTAGGATGCGCAACCTCACATAATTAAGCCATGTTGATTTTCAAGCTTGTAACCATTACTAAATACAGCGACCCCTTTTACTCACTAAATGCAACATCCTATGAAGATCACCCGACAGAGGCTAGCTTATGTCTACCGAAAAAGCAAATCCTTACTCTGTGCTCATCATGGTGATCTGTGATGGATTTAGATGTCAGCCCACGATACTCTCTGCTAGGGTGGGGCTCCTCAACCTGCCTGACGTTCTCACCCTTTATGCTCCTCCTGCTTTGGTGACCCCCAACCAGAAAACCATTTCATTGCGACTTCATAACTGTAACTTTGTTCCTGTTATAAACCGTCATGTAAAAATCTGATCTGCAACCCCCAAGGGATCTCGACCCACAGGCTGAGAACCCCTGGTTGGGGAGAGGGTGGGATCTATGAGTGTGTGTTTTATCTTGTTGGGTTGAAGATTTGGGTGCTTTTTAAAATTACCCTTCCTCTAAGTGCCCTGTCCTGGTTCCACAGATGACGCCCATGTGACTCCACAGCTGTCCTAAGATAAGAAGATGGCTCTACCTATACTGGTTCGCTGTAAATGGTGGGGATGCTCAGGAAAGGAGCCTGAATTCACACTGTGGTGGCCGCTCTTGAAATACCCAACCTCTGTGTTGGAGGCGCTAAGTAAGGACTAATCGCTAGCCTCATGGACTTAAGCTTGTGTCTGGTGCGGTTGTTTTCCTTTGGGGAACACAATGCAACCTGGCAACTGCTGCTTGTGTGTCGTGAACAAGCTATTTTAGTCGGAAGATATTTAAGGTGAGGAGACAATAATATCATATAGTTCACAAAGCCCAGAGAGCATCCTATTTTCTTTTGTGGTATTCGAGCCAGGGATGTGGCACAGAAGATAAAGGCACTTGTTGCACAGACACTGCAATCTAATTTTATCTCTGCGCTTATGCAAAGGTGGGAGGAGAGACTAACCCCATAAGGCGATCATATTTTTAAAGATTCTCCAGACCAAAACTTAAATACGGGGAGTAATGAAACAAACCATTTTAGACCTGAGGAGTGACTATTAGAACATGGAGTGATTTAACACAAACAGAAATGAAAACTCACAAATACACACACACAACCCTCCCAAAGTAGTCCCTGGCTCTGAGTAATCAATTTACTGAAAGATTGGCCAATCCAATAGCGCAACTCCTTTTGGATTTGACTCTAGTTACAGGGAGCTGTAATTTTCCCAGAAATTGCTCAATATAAAACTTCCTGATGATGTAATAGATTCATTTCACTGACATTTAAAGTAGTTGACACAAATGGTTTCATAAAACAAAAAATTCTCTTGAAATAAAGATGCTAAAATCTTTAGACTGTATGACTCTAACTTCTTATTCATAATAATATATAAAAAAGCAAAAATGACCCGGTCTGTGGTGGTGCACACCTTTAATCCTGGCACTCAAGAGGCAGAGGCAGGCAGATCTCTGAGTTTGTGGCCAGCCTAGTCTACAGAGTTGAGTTCCAGGACATTCAGGGCTACACAGAGAAACTCAACCCCCTGCCCCAAAATAAGGAAAACTAGAAATAATCTCATGGGAAAGGAATAACAATAGCAGGCAGAAAAAGAATATTCTAATGTTATGACAAAATAGCATGGACAAACGAAGATCGTTAAGAAGATTAAAAACTTCAATGAAGGTAACGTTATTCAGTACGTGCTGCTAGAGATGAAAGAACTCATAAGTTATCTGAAATAGTCGGCATATTTTATAAATAAACGAAAACTTAGAAACCAATGGCGCGGGGCAGCTATCTGAACCACAGCATCACTTCACAACGGTTGGCTGGGCTCACTATATACCAGGCTGTTATCACCTGGCAGCGATCTTCCAATCTGTTTCTCGGGGTCTAGAATTAAGTGTACCACTGCGTCTGGCCTATCTTCTCTCTCTCTGCGGTTGCGCTGAGAACACGGGCTAGGAACCAGTGAGGCTGGGCCGGTAAATCGGCTGTTCTGAGAACGTTCTTGCTAGAGGCCAGGAATGCCAATGCAGACGACCGGTTCCTGTTTCCGTGGTCTCTGAAACCAGCGAGCGTTGCCTAGGGGCGTTAGAGACCGCGACACGGAGACAGCGAAAGGCACCTGGACACTTTGTGCGTGGGCCAGCCAGACTGACCAGCACGTACCCCCTCCTGGATTCCTTACCTTGGTGAGTCGATGGTCCTCAAAAGAGATCCAGGGATGAGGTTTTAAAATTATACCGTCTTCAGAAGAAATCCGGAGGCCAGCCCCCAAAATGACACAGTCTAGAAATAATACGGCTTAGGAGGTCTTGACTGGGTTCAGTTTTCCTGCCAGTTAAAGAAATAAAAGGCAGAAAAAAATCTGAAATGCAATAGATTTTTTTCTTTTTTTGACAGACTCGGCAGTTGAAAGAAGGAGTCTGTGAGGGTGAAGAAACAGGCACGCAGCAGCCACGCCGAGAAAAAGACCCTCTGCTAAGCAGAGAGAGTACTCCGGCCGCGGAAACCCGGTCTCCTCTGAAGGCCTGGGGTTTTAAAGGCTCAGAAGAGCCTTCCTCCCCCAACTTCAGGGCTGATCAGTTTGAAAACAGATAGGATGGCTGATTGGTCTGAAAGGATGTGTGACCTGTCCTCCTCAGGCCTTGAACTTGGGCCAGTTCCTCAGCGGGGATTCGTAGCTTGAGGCTTGAGGCTCAACCGAGGAGGCTGAGAAAGAAACTGGCCACCTTTCCTACCTGGCGGCGCCTCTTTTCCCTATCTGTCTGCCTACCGGGAAGTTAATGCCTGATCGCTCACCCTGACAGACAAAAGTACCAGTTCTGGTAAAAAAAAAAAAAAAGCGGAGAAGAGCAGCAACACCTACACCTAGAGCTTGCTGCGAGTGTAGCGAAGACTTGTCCCCATGCCTCCCCTGCCGCCAAGGCCCTGCGGAAACTATGGCAACTGTAGGGTTGACTGCCCTCTCTGCCTCGCCAAGGTAATTTTTCTAAGTCCCTCCTCCACAGGAAATTCTCTTTGACCTTCTGGGTCTGGTGGCTGAAGGCTGCTGTGACATTTCCATGGGTGGCAACTGAAGACTTCAACACTGCCCTGTGTGGCTGCCAAGCACTGGCAACCAGCAAAGCCAGTGACGTTACCATACTGTCCTGGTGGCAGGTAACTCTCTCCCTCATCCCTAAATTGATGTAAAGGCCATTTGGTTTATCCTTCCTGTTGAAATTTATCCTCCTCAGATCTCGGTGTTTTGATGGATGCCCAAACCCTAGCTCTATCAGTTGGGGAGCAGCAAGCTGACCCGAGCCAGCTCCTCCCTCAAGACCATTTCCTACTTAAAATCAGGCCTTGCCTTTTCTAGAGTTCGGGTCTCCGGCTGGGAAGGGGAATTCACACACAATTTACCCCACTGACAGGCTTCGTGCTGAGAAAGGTAAACTCACAAAACAGACTTCAGTGGAAAAAAAAAAAAAAAAAAAAAAAACAAACTCAAGCTATTCTGTTGCTCTTACTGAAAATTTGATTGTTACCGTCCCTTATTTGAGAAGAACTGGCTTTTGGGTGACTTTTCTCAGTAAGCAAGTACCTGTGTCTCATGGTAAATGATTAGATCTTTCCAGATAAAAAGAAAAGGTATTAGGTCTACAGAGGGAGTCCCAGGACAGCCAGGGCTACACAGAGAAATCCTGTCTCAAAAAAAAAAAGAAAAAAAAAAGAAAGGAATGAAGAAAGAAAAATAGGAAGGAAGAAAAGAAGAAAAAGTTAAAGCTTACACACGTTGTGAAGGTCTGAGGAAGGGATTGAAGGCGTGTGAGATGAATCTTAAAGACGGCACACGGTAGGAAGGAAGAAAAGAAGAAAAAGTTAAAGCTTACACACGTTGTGAAGGTCTGAGGAAGGGATTGAAGGCGTGTGAGATGAATCTTAAAGACGGCACACGGTGCTAAGACGTCACAGATCACTCGGTGGAGTCCTGATACATTAACCCAACCTTGATAAAACACTGGCTACCAAACCTTTTTTTAAAAAAATCATCATAGTCACAGGCTCAAAATTTTAAATTTCCTGTGGTTGTTTCCTAAATATAGACTTAAAAGTGCTTCTCATTCCCTACCAAGAAATATCCAAGAAATATCTGTCTTATTACAGATAAATAAATGTTCATGCTTTTATTATGCCGGTCACTTTTCAAGTTTGCTTTGCTGTGGTCCAGAGATGTACGTCTACTCCCACCACTATGTTAACTGCTTTCCCTACAGTGAGTACTTCAGCGTAGATCTGTGATAGGTCACCGTACTCTGGGATCCCTTGCCATTCATTGTTAAACCAATGTGATTGTTCCCTGTGTCTCTCTCTTCAGGCTCCCCCTCAGCTAAACCAGATCCTGCCACCACCCCCACCCCCACCCCCACCCCATCCTGGCCTTTGACTCAAATTCCGGCCTTCCTGGACTGCCACGGCAACCCTCCCCGGCTAAGAAGCAGCTTCAGAAGAGAGACACTACATCACTCCTTATCATCAACAAAAGGCTGGACCATGAGTTCTCACAGCTGTCCAAATAGACAGAAATGAGCTCAAGCTGAACTAGAGGAGGCTTTCTGGAGACTAGATAAAAGACAGCATTCCTCAGGAACTTTGAAAACCAGTTCCCGTCTGCCAAAGTTGTCTTTTCTCTTACCTCTGGCAGAAGAGACATATGGCTCCATTGAGCCATACGTGGCTGCATATCAAAGCCATGCCAGCCTCCGGGCTTTCTTTCTCAATCCCTATTCATAAGTACTTGTTATACATTTCAAAGGCCCCACACCAGTCTCCTGGCCTCGCTTCCCAGCTACCCACTCTCTTTACATCGTCAGATTCTGACTATTCTCTTTCTGGTTATCGCTGACTAGCTCTTATTCCTATACCCCCCACTATGTTCTCTCTCTCCTCTCCTCTCCTCTCCTCTCCTCTCCT
>NC_022011.1:92044302-92058430 GCF_000317375.1 Microtus ochrogaster
CCTGTTCTTCTCGCCTCCTTTCCCGCTTCCCTGGCCCTGGCCACATCCAGTCTGCTGGCCATGGTCTTTCTACATCTTTTTCTCTGTGCTCTGGACTCCTCCAGATGTCTCTGGCTGTTCTCACTCTCGTTGTCTACGATAAAAAGCTTAACCGTCTCATGGAGCCATCACGCCAGCAGTTTCCCTACTGCATCTCCTCGTATACTAGAATTAAAGCCATGAACTTTTGAAAACAGGCTCAGAACTCAATGCTCAAAGCGCATGCAAGCTGTTAGATGGTGTTAGATTGTGTAAGGCAGCTGTAGAGAGGCAGGCGAAGGAGAGAGAGAGAGAGGCTCAGTCTGACCTTAGGTGGGACCATGTTTATTCACCGCGAGGAAGCCCTTTTATCACTCACGTGTGCAGATGACCAAAATGACCAGAAGAAGATGGGATGCGGCCCCTTACAGAGGCGGAAATGACTTCCGTAGTCCACAAGGGAAGCTGGGAAGTGTAGTCTTTGAGCAGGAAACTATCATTCCTAACCCTGAGAGGATATTTAAAAATGAAGGGCAGGGGAGTCATAACTGTTTTCTGCTGAGGAAGGTCTTTGTTGGAGTGGGTGGTTCGAGGCTCATTGAAAAGGGGGTCTTCTGGTCACACGGCAAGGGGAGAGTCTTAATTTGATCAGCTGCAAGGGACCATGAAATTGTCATCCTGCATTACTGAAGAGACTTTAAGAAGTATTATTAATTTTTTTTTTTTTTTGGTTTTTCGAGACAGGGTTTCTCTGTGGCTTTAGAGCCTGTCCTGGAACTCGCTCTGTAGACCAGGCTGGTCTCGAACTCACAGAGATCCGCCTGCCTCAGCCTCCCGAGTGCTGGGATTAAAGGCGTGCACCACCATCGCCCGGCCAGAAGTATTATTAATTATTATTAGAAGGTTGTAAACAGATTATTTTGTTTACAGAGTAAACGGAGGGCTTTTCTGGAAGGTTGAGGAAGGAAAAGCAGAGGGTGGAGAAACAGAGTGGGCCAGTGAGAGAAAGTGGACCGACAGTTGACTCGGGGTCACAGTGACTGGTCCTATTGCCAGAGCTGTTGCACCCGAATGAGCTAGCAGAACTAGCAGGGAGCTACAGAGCATCCAAGGAGGAGAAGAGGAGAAGACAGAAGACTGATGTAAAGACTTGTATCTGACATGGGAGGGGAGGGATAAAGATTCCCTTTTAGCCAGAGTTTCTCCACAGCGTCTACAGGGTCTCTTAGCAAATGAATCAGTAATGAATGAAACTGTTCTGTTACAGGGTGAGGGGACTGGGAGAGCTTAGATGGGACGTTCTGTTTGGGTAGAGGGTGAAGTTCAGTAAGCAAAACATTGTAAAGGCCGAGTAAAAACATAAGTCTGAGGATAATAAAGAGGAAAGCAGTTATCCAAGGGAGAGCCAGAGCGGAGCGAACCGGAAGCCATACACAGGAGGCTTGGTGTAGAATTTTTTTCTGGTCCCTGTCCCTAAGCTCCATCTCCAACCACTTAGGATGTGTTAACCTAGAAGCAGCCTATTCACAGAGAGCACAAATCCATCCCAGCGGTCAGATCAGGTCCTTTATAAGGCACTTCATACTTTGTGGAGTACGGCAGCAGTCAAAGAGCTGAGCTGGTCCTGATGGATGCTAACCATCGGAGACAGGAATTAACTGATGGATGCAAAGGAGGATTCAGTTCAGCTGCTTTACCTCTGAGTCCCCAAAGCAATGTTCAGTGTGACAAGAAGAAAGATGAATTGGATGGCCCGTGGCTCCTTAGTCCCCTTAGAGAGGTCACCCAAACTGCTTTTAGGGTTTGGGGGCATCTCAATAACTGCTTCTAGGCTGACAGAAGGGCAAAGAGGGGTACAGCAGTTAGTATGCCTCAGAAGAGGATCCATCCAAGCAGCTGTGTTAAAACTTAACAGTTAGCAAAGATCCAGAACATGGTAGGAGGTAACAATGGTGCAAGTTTATGGGGGACATTTAGACAAAGTTAGTTACACGAGGACAACTTTTACATCAAGATTAACACGAATTGACATTTAACATCAGGTTAAATGCAATGGTACTAGTAAGTGGACCATGCACCAGATCAGTGGAAGGATAAGGTAACAAGGTAACCATAATCAGTCATTTGTTACATCAGACTCCTGCACAGGAAGCAAGCACCTGGGAGCCCTGTAAAAGAAGTCAGCTAATGCAACTAACACTTGTAATAGAGCGAGTTATTAGTTTATTAAACACTGCTGCTGCTAAAACAGTGGCATGTAGAACTAACCCCTTACTTCCTTATCAGTGACTCGGCCTTCCTTCCTCCCCATTACCCACTGGGATTACACATCAACAGTACAGAAATTTATGGATGCCCTAATTCTCCACATCGGTCCATAACTCCTTATTTATAAGAAACTGATAATGATGGAAAGGACACATATTAACTAACTTGCTGGTAAAGAGCCTATAGAAATTATTATGCCGTTAAATAAGATGCAGGTTTATTATTTGTTCCACACTAATGATAATTGGCAGGTGGCATGGGCATGTTTCTCGGGACCTATAGATTATCATTATCCCAAAGATTACTTTTGAAGTTTCCCCATGCACATTACCTGGAATTACACATCTAAAAACCCCATAAACAATGCTTTTTAGTGTTTTACAGATCATTCTTCAAAGGACTGGGAGCATATGTCTTATATACAAATGCTACATCAGCCATAAAAAAATATTGTAACCACGCCCAGTTGTCCACGCAACAGTCTGAACTCCCCGTGATCAATCAGCTCTTATCAGATGTCTCTCAGTCACTGGATATTTTAACTTACTCTGCAAGTTGTGCTCAAACTGCTTCTCTTTTAGAAGCTGCAAGACTTAAATCCCCACTACTAACGTTGTCTTACAGCGAGTCCCCTCCCTTGAGACGTCTATCCGACAATGAGCCCAATCTTTCTGTATAGCCCATATTCGTGCTCATTCCAATCAGCCAGTGTTCAAGCCAAGGAGATGAGCCTGCCTCCTCCTTGCTCCTCATGCTTTCTTTTGGGGCTGCTCGGAGATCTCAACACCCTTCACCAGCTAGCTCTTCTTTTACGGCACTGCCACCTGCTGGTGGAATTCCTTAATTGATCCTCGAGAGTTAAAGGCTATTGCCATTTGGCAAACAGGTATCTCTCAGACTTTGGCTGTTCAAATATATCCATGTAACAGTTGATGCTTTCTCTGACACTTTGTTGCTTCTGTTCACAGGGGTGAATCAACCTCGGATGCCATTAATCATTTATCGTGCACCTTCTTCTTTCTAGAATGCTCATTACAACTAAAATCTGATAGGGGTCCTGCATAGACTAGCAAATGCTTTAAGGAATTTTACAACTCAGGAAATATTAATCATGTTACGGGAATCCCTTACAATCTGCAGGGCCACACTATCATGGAACAACACCATCAAACACTTAGATGACAATTTTTTAAATAAAAAAGGGGCACACACACCTACCTAAAACCCCACGTACTTTGCTATTTAGTTATGCTAACCTTAAGCTTCCTCCCTCTGAAAGATGTTGCCCTAAAGGAGTCACAGCCTAAAGTATATGTTGAATGAAAAAACCTAAAAATTAACCAATGGAAAGTACCAGATGTTTTTCTCAAGGTTATGCTGTGTCTTCCCAGAACATAAACAAAGTCCCAGATGGCTCCCACTCTGATAGATCTGCCCAGGGCAGCGTCCTGCAGACCATTGGTCAACTATAACATCTGAAGATAGCTGAAAAGCCAATCAAGAAGAGATATCCAAGGAAAAATCAGTCAGTGACTTGAGGAGGCAACAAAGGTCCTAGCACAACTGACTCAAAATGATGCTATGCTTACTGACTGCACTACATGTGGTCGGAGATGGAACAGGTATACAAGGCACACCTGGGGTAGGAGACGTCACCATAAAGACAATCCTTGCCAGGCTGAGGATTGTTTTTATGCTTTCTTATAACACGTCCCAGGAATAATTACTGAAGTACAAAGAGAGGTCTCAAAAATGACTCCTCTGTTTACTAAAACTACTAGTATTCTAGCAAAAACACTAGCAGAAATTAATCAAGAGATGGTCAAGTGAGAGCCACAGTTTATTTTACAAAATAGAGCTCCTGTGGACTATTTGTTGATCAAGTAGAATTTTAGTTGTCAACAGTTTCCTGGACTGTGTTACAGCGCACAACGCCTGTCTGCGCTCTATGTGCTATCATACAGTTCGCGAACTGGAGGTTGAAACACACAAAAACACACAGACAGACAGAGACACGGACCTCTAGTCTCTTGTAAGAAGCCCTTTATTCAATAGCACCACGGAGGCTTATAGACCCAACAGTCAGGTGGGCCAACAGGTGAAAACTTTATCCTCTGATCCTCAAGGCCAAGGCAACCCGTGCTCGTGAAGCAGAACTGGTAAACAACTTTGACACAGCCTTTAGTAACTCAAATCAGAAGGTAAGTAAAGGTCTCTAGCAGGGAAGAGCAGCTGGAGGCCAGGACTCCAAATGGTCCCAACACTGTGTTGCTTTAATGTGTCCCTCCAAGCTTCCTTTCATATAAATTGCATTTGTACTCAGCGTGACTGATGATTAACTTATATATCTTCGTTATCTTTAACAGTTATCTTCAACAGCCAACATAGCAGCAAGCCACATAGTTGCTAGATCATCAGCCAAGGTGGCCACAAGCCAGGTGGTTACTTACTCCAAGGTGAGCCTAGGTCATCAGCCAAAGTGGAGGGCATTCTGGCCTTGAGTGTGACTGTAAGCCAGGGCCTGTGTTATATGGGAAGGGGCCTTGAACCATGATGGCATTCTGTCTTGTGGAAGTATTTAAATGGTTTCAGGTATTAGAAATTGAAAGACTCTGGGCCAGAAATGACCATTTATCCCATGTACATTGAAACCATGTTTGGATTAAGAGTTGAAAAAATGAACTAGGTATGAGGTCTATCTCACAGAGCTTTGTAGATCAGTCTGTAGCAAGACTGAGGGTGTGTGTACCTTGGAATGGATATTTTGGAACCCATAGCAGGGTCTAAGATCAAGGTGAAATGGGAGTCAATGTACAGCTGCTTAGGCATCCTCTAAATCTTGAACCGACCAAATGCACCCAGAAAGTAAGGCAGCGTCCCCAGCCTCTACAATTCCAGGGCTAAGAAACCACGGAACCAGAGGTTTTAATCATACAGTTTTCCTGCCAGCCATGATGTTTGCAGGGACCCCAGGAGGAAGTGATTTCTGCAGTCCACCGGCGAAATCGGGAAGGGTAGTCTCACAGGAAACTATCACAAGCCAGAGCAGCCAATTTTGCTGTTGTAACTGTAGAGGCTTCCAGAAACCAAGACTTTGATTGTGCAAGGGGAGGGAGGAAGGCAGAACCAGGAAGAACTTCTTCAGCAAAGCAGTGACCGGAATGTCTGAGGAAGGCAAGCCAAGGTGGAAGGAGAGAGCCAGCTCCTGCAAGCTGTTCTCTGCCCTCCCCTCCACGTTCTCTCTCTCTCTCTCTCTCTCTCTCTCTCTCTCTCTCTCTCTCTCTCTCTCTCACACACACACACACACACACACACACACAAGCTCAAATGCAAACAATATTTTTTAAATGTCATGAAAATTTTTTTAAAGAAGATATGACAAGCCTCAGATACACATCCTCCTGTTAAATGCAGACCTTCGTGAACTCCTCAGCATCTAGCATGGTGTTCCCCTGGAATGAGTCTTCACAGAATGTGGATCAGGAAAGCTACCACTCTGTTCCATCTGCGCTTCAAGTCTCCTAACTCTGAGGGAGATGAAGCAGCAGTTTCCAGGAGCTGTTCTGAGCCACCGTGGGATTCCAGAGACACACGGAAAGGCCTGCTTCAGCGGCTGCTTAGACTGCTCTAAAGGTTCCCATCAGACCTGCTACTCACACGTTAATCCATGAGAATGTTTTCTAGTTCCTACGATGTGCCCAGTGAGTCTGTAAAACACCAAGTGTGGACCCACTTTGAATCTTAAAACAGAGAGTATTAAACCCTTAAAGCAGAAAGTGTGAGTTGACTTTTCACACGGTCGCAACTCCAGAAAGCAGTAGAGAGAGGGCAGCAAAGAGCTTTGGGGCGAAAGGGACTCTAGAGATCATGGGAAAGAAGTCTTCATTCTTTAGAAAGCTGAATGGGGGCATCTAAAACCAAGTCAGGATCAGTGTCCCCAGGAGACCATCCCAGTCCTCCTACCTGTTTGCTTTGTGACCTAGTCTGTGGCCCCCAGGCTCCAGAATGAGGATAGTCAAACCTAGCTCACAAGTCTGTTGTAAAGATTTTTTTTCAATTAGAAGAATTGCTGAGTTCTGCAGCAAGGTCACCTAAGGGCAGAAGTGTAAACCAAATAAACCCTTACTCTGAAGCAGGAAGACAGGAGAGATGATTGGGGAGTTACATAAATAAGCTTGGTTTAAATAATAAACCATCTCTTAGGGCCAAAATAATGATACGGTTTTGTGATGGTGTATTCTCTTTGACTTCAAACAGTGCAACCTGAAACATGAGTCCAAGCCCAGCCATTTGTCTGCTAGATCCTGTTCATCTTTGTGCTTCTTCTGTACAGGGAGGATGAACTCTCAGAGTGTGAGAGACAGAGGTCTCGTCCAGCCTGGAGCACTGAAAAAGATCCCTAGGCCAATGGCTCTCCATCTGGGAGACATACAACCCCTTGGGGTCATCTATCAGACACCTGCGTGTCAGCTGTTTACAATTCCTAACAGGAGCAGAATTACAGTTATGAAGTAGCAACAAAGTAATGTTCTGGTTGGGATCACCACAGCATGAGGAACTGTGTTAAAGGGTTGACCAGTAGGAAGGCTGAGAACCACCTATGGCCTAGGTGATCCTTCAGCTTCCGCCCTTGTCCTCCTCAGAACGTTTGTTAGCCCGAGTCCCTCCACGGGTGCATGAATAAGAAGAAATGGAACTTTGCTGTATGAAGAGAAAACAAAGGTCTCTGTGTTATTACAGCACAGCAGAAACTGTCTCAATACAGCAACAGGAAGGAAATGAGAAAGAAAGCCCGTTTGATGATGCTAATCTAATGTGATAGGATTTATAGCCCAAAAAGGATATTAAATTTTACAGTATCATTTTATGATCACTAAAGGTCCACTGGGTCAAAATGAGGCATCCTGACATCTTATGAATTTAAACGTATGAATTCAAAATTTCATAAAGAAAATCTGTTAAAGAAAGAAGAGAGATGATTCAGTCAGCACAAAGCTAGCTATATCAGCATGCAGAGCTGAGTTCAATGCCGGGAAACCATGTTAAAAAAAAGAAAGAAATCAAACATGGTGGCCCCAGCTTGTAATCCCAGTACTGCAGAAGCAAAGACAGGAAGCTCCCTGGGGCTAGCAGCTCAGAGTACTTGGTAAGCCCCAGACCAGAGAGAGATCCTGTCTCAAAAATAAAAATTTTTTTAAAGGTCCATGACACCTGACAAATACCACCAAAGGTTGAGCTTGGCTTCCACATGCTTGCTTGCACATCCATCCATCGGCCCATGCACACACATGCACATACACACGCAAGAAAAGATAAGGAAAAAGCTACAACCACACGGGAAGTCAAAGAGTTTGAGCAGGGAAAAAAAATGAAAATATATAAATTTCTTTTATATTTTTATTTACTCTTTGAAAGTTTCATTCACCTATATAGTATTTTTTTTACTTGTTTTTCACTTCCATTACCCTCTCTTACACCCCCTCCCTCTTCAGCTGGAGCCCTTCCTCACAAGAAGCCCCCTTTAACCTTTATGTCTTTTAATGTATATGTGACCCACTGGATTTCATGATATATGTCTACACAAGCATGGCGGGATGATATTTCCTGGAACCGGGCTACTTTCAGTGGGTACACCACTAAGAAAATGTCACCCATTTCTTCCTGTCAACCGCGGGACTAGCTTCCTCTGGAATAGACAGGGCCTCATGCGCTCCTCCCCAACTATGCTGAAATATTGACAAGCCCAACCACAGGCAAATCTTGTGCAGGGTTGCACAGCCATGGGGGTTCTGACGGCCATCATTTCGAGAGGGGAAGAGGCAGAAGGGGCAACAGGAAGATTTGTATGCAGCCCATGAGCACAAGCAGAAACAGCCCCCTGGGAGACAGACTTTGGTGAATCAGCTCAATTTTATTCCAGAGTATAAGGAATATATAGAATTGGGGAGCCTGAGGACAAACCCTAATTTCAATTAGGTGGCACACTCGTATCATAGGCTCCTAACACAAGTCAGTTACCATGTGGGCAGCAAGGGAGCCATCTAGCAGGAATCTATGTCGGGGTTCAAGCTAAAGATAAGTCAGGCATCTGGTTTAAAGACAGCTTTCCGATAAGATCAGTCCTCCAGGCCCAGGGACATCCTCCAGATGAGGCCAGGCAGAGAGCAGGAAGCCTGGCTGGGAGGGAGGGAGTTTCCATATTGCCAAGCTTGGAGAACCCTGCCAGGCTATGGAAGACTACGGCTTCTAGCCAGCCAGCTATGTACTCCAACGCGCAGCCGCAGTGAGCAGTGAGTCCTTGACCGCAAAAGCCATTCAGGCCCGGGAGACAGCTTCTGTCACACAGCAGTGTTTCCTCTGGCTCCTGCATTGTCCCCATCCCTCTTTGTCCGTGTTCCCGGAGCCTGGATGAGGACAATGTAGAAGTCCCATTCAGAGCCAATCATGGCACCATACTTATTCTTGGCACTTTGATAGGTTATGAGCCTCTGCACCGGCCTCCACCTGTAGCTCTAGGAATCTCCTCTGATGATGGTTAGGAGAAACACTAATCTATCGTTGCGAACACGAATATTAGAAGGGCTGTCTAACATGTTCGCGTAACAAAGACTAGTAGTAAGATCCCGTCTAGGGCACATGACCTCCCCAGCCTTAACCAGGCTGACAGCACCAGGCTGTTAACCAGGTTGGCAGTAGCAAGCGTAGATTCCCTCTGACAGAGCAGGCCTCAGATTGGATCAGAAAGCCGTTAGTTACCCTCATAACCAGCATAGCCATTCGCGGCTCTAGGAAAGCTCTCCAATCAGTTACAGCTTGGTTTTTCTGTGCTGTGTGCACAGTGTGCAATTGACGTCTTTGCCACAGGGTCCTACCATCCCAGAATACAGACAACAGAGCTTCTTAACTGACTGTGGAATGTGAGGGTCCAGAAAGAAGAGAGACGAGAAAAATATCTAAATTTGACCTGAACCATTAAGAGGATGGAATAGCCAGACACTCATATGAGAAAAGTCTCCAGAAGAGCTGTTTTGTCAGGCAAAGCAATAATTTAATTATAGGTCTAAAATTTCCTTTGGGACACATCTAAGCAGATCAAGATCCACGGATGTGAAGTTCTCAGAAAACTCTAAAATGAAGAGAGAAGTTTGGATTTCATCAGTTTATTGATTATATTTAAGGCTGTAAGATGATCTATGGGTGTCTGGGAAGAGAAATCAGACAGAAAAGCAATCCCGGCCAGCAACTGCCCTCTGAACGCTTCTGCTTTGAGATGAGAGATCAGAAGTTCACAAAGGAGACAGAAGGGGCAGTGAATTTAAGGGGAACAGTAGGAAAATGTGCTCTTTGGATGCCCAGTGGAAAACCTGACTTAGAAAATCCAGTTCAGCTGGGCCAAATGCTGCCAGTGCATTGAGTAAGGTTATAAGATAATAATAATAACCTAAGAAAACTAAATTATGACTGGGAAAGATTTTAGAAAGATGTGGGTTTTGTAGGGTGGTAGGACCGGAAGCTTATTGGAGTAGGTTCAGAGAGACTGGAAGGGAAAAACCCAGGGACAGAGAGCGTGCACAACCCCAGAGAGTTCTGACTACAAGTTAATGTGAATGGCTCTGCCGCAAGAGCCAGGATTTGAGTTCGATCCTCAGAACCCTCATTAAAAGGGTAATGAAATAGCTGAGGGCTTCTGGGATAAGGTTTTCTTCAGTGGTGTGGCCCCTGGAGCCACAGATGGCCCCACACCCAGGAACACATGGGCAGCATAAACTGTACTCGGGATTGTTTAGAAAGAGAGAGAACATAAAGTTGGTAGGCTGGGTTTGTAGAGGTGGATCTGGTAGGAGAGGAATTAGCAAGGAATAAGATCAAAACACACATGAAATCATCCAACAATTCCTTAAAATATTATATTAAAATAATAACAGAAAAGGATAAGCAAGGAGATAGACAGAGTCAAGTGCATCCCCAGAGTTCCCTGGCCAGCAGCTCCAGGCTAGAGAGAGATGCTGCCTCAAAGAACAAAGTGAATGGAGCCAGAAAGATGGTCCATTGGGTGAAGAGGCTTGCTGCTAAGACAACCTAAGTCCAATAGCTAGGACCCACATAGTGGAAGAACAACAGTTGCATACCAAGGGGCTTGTGTATGTGTGTGTATGTGATTCTACACACACACACACACACACACACACACACACACACACACACGGCATAAATAGAATATAAAAAGGTGTACAGCACCTGAATAATGATACTAAGTGTGTCCTCTGATCTCCTTGTGCACACACAATGGTTTTTTTTATCTTTTTCTTTTCATTTTAGCCATTGTCTGTGTGTGTGTGTGTGTGTGTGTGTGTGTGTGTGTGTGTGTGTGTGTTTCCAGTGAGAGAAATAGCCCAATATGTTTGCAGTATCTGCATATTTGTTTACACCCAAATGAGCAGGGAGAGACTCTTGGTTCCCAGACCTTCTGTTCCTTCAGAAAGAACATGATAAGCTTGTGACTACTTCAAAGACCAAACCGCAAAGGACGCCTGCAGCCTCTGAGCCGTTCCCTGTGAACACGGTACCATGAGACCCACTGATCACCACCTCATTACCATACTGGTTTATATTTAGTTCATTTTTATTGTCAAAGACTTCATTATGCAGTTTGAAGAGCTGAGCAGAGCCATGAGGCTTAAAACAAGAAGCCTCTCCAGATCAGCCCTCCCTCAGACGCCGTTTCCCCCGTCACTTTCAGATCTGCCATTGGTTTCTCCTCTTGCTTGTCGTATTTCTAGGTCATATGCTCATGGGTTTTCTAAGCAGTTTCTCAGGATTTTAACTCTTGACTTCAGAAGAACAAAGATTCGGCTGTATTAATCTGTATTAATTCACAAACCAGACCCTTATCAATGGATCCCTCTCTAGCCTCTCAACAAAGTCATAGCCAAAATATTGGTTAATATTTAATTTGTATTGCTAGCTATAAAAATGTGATTTACAGTACAGTACATTATAATCATATATCTATTTTGAATTTTTTTTTCAATTGCCTTGGTTCACATCTGCTTAGCTCTGTACATACCTGCAGTTAGTACATAAACTATCTCCAAACAGAATTAAAAATTCCCTCTTTGCCCAGTGGTGGTGGCGCATAGCTTTAAGCCCAGCACTCTGGAGGCAGAGGCAGGCGGATCTCTGTGAGTTTGAGAACAGCCTGGTCTACAAAGCGAGTTACAGGACAGTCAGAGCTGTTACACAGAGAAACCCTGTCTCAAACAAACAAACAAACAAACAAAACAGGAACAACAGCAATCTTCACACGAGTCACCTCCTCACTCAGCGTTATCTGTCAGCTGCACACCCACTGGGCCCGCTACTCTTCTCCCTCAGGACTGGGCTCTCCCTGGCTCTCAGCAGAATTCCGTTTCCTTCCTCCACTTTGAATCCTTGTTGTTATAGCTAAGATCTTTCTCTTTCATACTTTACTTCTTGACTTTTTCCACTTTCTCTGCAATGTTCTGAGACAGGATGTTCAAAAGGGACCAAGTCCTTTCAAAACATTCTCCTTTAATATCATATTTTTATTAATTTTTGAGAAGTTCATGCATGCATGCAGTATATTTTACTTATATTCAGTCCCCAACTCCTAATTCCTCTCAGATCTACCCCTACTCACATACCAACTTAATATCCAGAGAAAGAGAGAGAGAGAGACCTACAGGGTCTAATTTGTGTTTACTATAGACCATCCATGGGGCCACCCACCTACGAGGGGCCACACCCTTAAAGAAATCTGACTCTGCTCCCCCAGAAACCATCAATTGCGGCTAGCACCTCAGCTAAGGGTGGGGCTCATACACCTCTCCATGTTGAATGCTGGAATTTTGACTGACTTAATCCGGTGCAGGTTCATGGGTGCAGTGACCCTGTCCGCTCAGGTGGCATCATTCCTCTCAACCATTATATTTAAGCCACATGAGCTTCATAGTTCTGCTGCTCATAGAGAGCGCGCTCTATTGCATGCTCACTGCCAGTGCTAACAGTGAGAAGTACAAGGTCATTCACAGTCATCTCCCCTAAGGCTGTTCTACCGGTTATTATCCCTTGTCATCTGAAATGTTGCCACCAACTGCCTTGTGATGATTCTGTGGTCACTTGTGTCTCCAGTCAGTGTGTTAGGACGGCCCACATCCCAGAACTAGGTGTTCCCCATCCCCCCAGCCCACCTTCAAGTCCTCTATAGGTCAGTGTAGACCAGTTTCCACTGTCACCACTCTGAGCATGCTCCAAACCCTCCCTATAAAGTCCAAGCCAGCAGGGCTCTCTCCTCTCTCTCTCTCTCTCTCTCTCTCTCTCTCTCTCTCTCTCTCTCGTGTGTGTGTTGTACATATGTATATAGGTACATGCTGATGTTCATGCACACATGTGCACACTTGCATACAGAGGCTAGTGATCAATGTCATGTGTCTTAGTTCACCATTTTTCTTGAGACCAGGATTCTCACTGAACATGCCACTCCCCTCTGATTCAGCTAGACTACCTGCCCAGCAAACTGGTATTAATATTTCCATTTTATAATCTCGGAGAGCAAGAAAGATTCTAGAGCACTATCTATGCCACAAAATAAAAAAGTTTGTTTCCAAACATTCTGAATTGTCATGCTTGCTTTTAATTGTCATCTTGACAAGATCTCGAAGAAAGTCTTTAGCCTCTGCTCATGCCTGAAGAGATTATGTAAATTATTGCAACTTCTTCTATTGTCTTATTAAAACATAAAACTCAGGAGTTAACTATTAGGGAAAAAACTAAGATTTCCACAAAGCAATGGAGAAATGTTCACCTGCTCTGTTCTCCACCTTTCCCAGTCTAAACTGCTGCCCATCTCCTCAGGCCTTTCCTTAATCCCCCTCTGTATCCCTCTAGCTTTCTCTGAGTTCGCCAGAAAACTCTACAATCAACTCTGGACAGTTTAGTGTAGACTCCACCCTTCAAACTCAGATCCAACTTTATTGGCAGTCTCAGAGCGGCAACATAAACAAATCTCTTGCAACATTTCCCTCTTTTTGTTCAAATAAAAAGGAAAAGTTTTTAACTCTAACATAGCAAAACTATATACAATAAGAACAATTATCAGGTAAGAATTACATTCACAATGACAAGTTCATTTGTATTTGGCAAATTCAGAGAAAATACTCCATTATCTATTCTCTCTTGATAAGTTCAAAGTTTTGTACCTAATTTACTTTCTATTAAAACTAAGGAAAACTGTATCTATAACTATCTTGTCCTCAACCCCATCAGAGACCTGAGAGAGATATAACTAAACAGGAAGTGCCAAGCAAACAACTTCTAAAACTACGAATCAACAGAAACAGTTGGCTGCCTGGACAGTCACCCAAGATTCTTCTGCAATGTTGAGGCATCCATCTTTGGCTTACAGGTCTCGAGTATCTGACAGAAGATTTTGTGCAGCAGGAAATTGTGAAGGACTATCCTACCATGTCTTTGCCAAGTTTGTTAGTAACCTTCTTTTGTGTCTGTTTGCCCAATTTGGACAGCATACTGTCAGCACTCAAGGCAAGGGCAATTTCTTGTCCAATGGCTGACTTCGCCACATTGAAAGCAAACTCCATATTGAGGTTCTTCAATGCCCATCATACCTTTTTAAAGTAACTTGATACTTCCAGGAGCAGATGTGTCCCATCGTTATGAAAAGCCTTACATTAGTAAAACATTTTCTTTTTTATTTATTATTTATTTATTTATTTATTTTATTTTTTTGGCTTTTTCGAGACAGGGTTTCTCTGTGGTTTTGGAGCCTGTCCTGGAACTAGCTCTTGTAGACCAAGTTGGTCTC
>NC_022011.1:92058530-92062530 GCF_000317375.1 Microtus ochrogaster
TTTATTTTTTTGGCTTTTTCGAGACAGGGTTTCTCTGTGGTTTTGGAGCCTGTCCTGGAACTAGCTCTTGTAGACCAAGTTGGTCTCGAACTCACAGAGATCCGCCTGCCTCTGCCTCCCGAGTGCTGGGATTGAAGGCGTGCGCCACCACCGCCCGGCTAGTAAAACATTTTACTTGTATTCTGTAGGCCCCTGTTTGACCTTGAAAACATACCTAGCATGACTCTAAATTTGATTGCTATAGATGACTAACTAATAACATGTCTTTCTTTATTATCCCTAAATAGCTTACAAGGACAAAAATTTTATATTACATTTTTAAATTAGCTGCATAGGTATAATACCTTAAACAAGAAACAGAAATATAATACAGTATAACAAACATAGCCTTAAATTTATATCAATTATAAGAAAATCTATACCAACATAAAATATTTGAGACTAGTAGTTGCTTTTTTAGTTTGAGAGTAAATTCAATAAGCTACCTTTTTATCCTTTTTGTTTGTTTCTTTGTTTTGTTTTTGTCTTCTCAGTGTAACCTTGGCTGTCCTGGAACTCACTCTGTAGACCAGGCTGGCCTCTAACTCACTGGGATCCACCTGCCTCTGTCTGCTGAGTGCTAGGATTAAAGACATGTGCCACTACCACCCAATTTCTATATTTCCCCCCTTTTCTTTTTATAACAAGGTCCCTGAATCTAACTTCCTTTGCTTAGTTTCCTCTCTGCTCATGACCAATAACAACTTGTTACTGCCCACACTAAATAATGACAAACATCTACTAAATGATCAAAAAAACCACCACCCCACCTCTTGAGTATGTGGGCATCATGTTCTTAAAATTATTTCCTGTTGTCTGGGGATGATGGCATCTTTAGGGGATCCTGAAAAAAAAAATGAGATAAACATCAAGTCCTAGGAGAGCTATCTGTTGTCCAAAGTGCAATACTTATCTGATGTCCTAACTTAAGCAGTCTCTGAAACTGGACCATGTTTTGGGGGGATTGTTTTTGGTTTTTTACTCTTTAGAAGGCCTGCTGCCCAGAGTCACACAGACTCTTACTCTTACTTACAAATGTCTGGTCTTAGTTTGGCTTACTTTTTAGCTAGTTTTTTTTTTAATTTTCCCATCTACTTCTTGTCTCTGGGCCTCTATCTTTTTCTATAACCCTTTCTTTACTTCTTACTTCATGGCTGTCTGTGTAGTTGGGTGCCTGGCCCCTGATGTCCTCCTCTTCTTCTCCTTTTCTCGTTCCTCAATCTTTTCTTCCCAGATTTCTCCTTCTATTTAT
Organism: Microtus ochrogaster; assembly: GCF_000317375.1. Classification (NCBI taxonomy): domain Eukaryota; kingdom Metazoa; phylum Chordata; class Mammalia; order Rodentia; family Cricetidae; genus Microtus; species Microtus ochrogaster. Next base: position 92,059,822 of record NC_022011.1, read on the forward strand.
TATCTCCGCCTGCCAGCCCCAACTATCCTTCTCTTGCCTAGCTATTGGCCATTCAGCTCTTCATTAGACCAATCAGGTGTTTTAGGCAGGCAAGGTAACACAGCTTCACAGAGCTAAACAAATGCAACATAAAAGAAGGCAACACATTTTTGCATCATTAAACAAATGTTCCACAGCATAAATAAATGTAGGACATTGTCAACTAATATTCCACAGTAGGATCCTCTTGGCTAAATGTTCTGAAGTTTTCCTGAGTAGTTTATAGTCCAAAGCTGATCTTTGGATGGTGTTTGTTAGTTTAGTGGTGTTACCACAATCCAGGTGAATTTATTGCTGTGGGGCTTCATCATTCTTTTGGAGACTTCACAGGTCACTGTTAGGAATGGCCATGGTTCACTACAGAAAAAAAAAATAAAATCTCTTATGCAGCAGATCTCAGAGATGTTATAGGACCATAATCTATTACATATAGTATAACATAATCTAATACAACTGGGCTACATAAGCTTAATTCCTAATTACCTGCTTCAGACTCAAGCCCAAAATCACAAACAGGAAACCTCCAAAAGGCTGATGGACTAAACCTCTGAACCATGAGCCTCCCCAACTAAATGGTTTTTTCTTTTTAAGAGTTGTGGTCATGCTGTCTCTTCACAGCAATAGAAAACCTAACTAAGGGCTGGAGAGATGGCTCAGTGGTTAAGAGCATTGCCTGCTCTTCCAAAGGTCCTGAGTTCAATTCCCTGCAACCACATGGTGGCTCACAACCATCTGTAATGAGGTCTGGTGCCCTCTTTTGGCCTGCAGGCATACACACAGACAGAATATTGTACACATAATAAATAAATATTTAAAGACAAAAAAGAAAACCTAACTAAGACAACAACCTAAGATATACGTATTTCCCTTGGTTGAGAAATTCTATGGTTGAGGTATTTGCTATGAAATGAAAACCAACTCAAATCCAGAGCAATTATTTTGGGGGGAAAAAATTAATTACCTCCTCCATTATGAAAGAATCTAGTACAAATAATTGCCTCTGGGTAACTCATGACTACTTGGTCACCACTGGTGACAACCCTCTCAGCAAGTCTGCCTTAGTTGCTAAGTAAAAGTGAGTGTTATTATTCCAAGCCTCCTCTCCAATTTACTCTTCCATCTTCCATGGCTATCAGAGCCTGTGTTAGTCCATTTGGACTATTACAATAGAACGCACTTAAGCTAGAAGATTAAAGTTCACATGCAAGCCTGCCAGGTCCCCTTTTGGGTCACAGAATATTCATTTGTCATTGGGTCCTTCATGGTAGAAGGGACAAGGCAGCTCTCTGGGGTCTCTTTTATAAGGGCAATAGCCCTATTTATGAAGAATCAGTCCTTATTACTTATCCAGCTCTGAAAGGCACCACCTTGACCTTGGGGTTTAAGACTTCATCATATAAATAGGGGGAAATAGAGGCACAGACTTTTAGACTGTAACATCCCAAATGAAAGGCAGGGTACTTCCTTTAAACATTATAAAAGTTTTTGTTGAAAGAGACAAGATTTTCTCCCAAAATCATAGCAAACCAAACTGCCTCAGGTCTTATAGGTCACCTACTGAGTTCTAAAGATCCTAGAAGAGCAGGCTGTGGAGCCTTTGCCCATGGGGAGCCTTCCTTCCAGCCCAGCACTAATCAAACCGGATGGCTTTCTGATCACCCAGTAAATAGGTCAAATAGATTCTGAATTTTATTCCCACGGATTGACCAAGACCTCCATTGGGATAAGCAGTGTAGTGTGTGTGACTAAACCTACTTTTTTTTATTCCCTTAAGACTGTAATTACATAAGAAAAATTAGAAACAGCTCTATTTGGAGATGTTAGTATTTAAGAGATGTGATTTATGAGAGCCATCGTGATAGTGACTGATCCAGGCTAGGATAACCCATGAGCCTGAGTGAAAGGTGTAGGTAACGGGGATCCAGTCTCAGAATATCACCCATGATTGCTTACGTAATTGCAAAGAGAAATAAATAGCTAATAATGATGAAACTGACGGACACCAACCTAAGAAACAAATAGAACCAGGAATGGGATAGATATTTTGGCTCTCATGGGTGAGAAAGATAATTATTTAGAATTTTTGCCAAAAAAATGTTTTTTCTGGATCTAATCATAATTAGATAAATATAGATATGCATAACTAGAAAAGCATAAATCATGCATTATGTAAAACCACTGATCTGGATTATTTAAAACTTTCTTTGTCTAAAAGAAAAAAAGAAACATTTTTTGGAAAATTAAAGTAGAGCATGGGGCTGGAGAGATGGCGCCACAGTTAGAGCACTGACTGCTCTTCCAAAGGACCTGGGTTCAATTCCCAGCATCCACATGGTCGCTCACAACTGTTCGTATCTACTAAGGAATTAGGCCCCCTCACACAGACATACATCCAGGTAAGACACCAATGCACATAAAATAAAAACAAATCATTAAAAAAGTTTAATTAAAGTAGAGCAAATATATAATATATTGTATAAGGCTGCAATAGAGCTGCATGATTAGAGGTTTAACTCCCTATTTGTGGGACCCTCAAATCTGATCCCCAGCACAGAAATGTGAAGAAGGAAGAGGAGCGGAATGGGGGGGGGTCATAGATGTAAAATGGATCTAAAGGGCATTATTGGGTGAATTTTATGTTACTATAGACAATATATCTATATATATATA
>NC_022011.1:92062650-92066149 GCF_000317375.1 Microtus ochrogaster
AGTGCTGGGATTAAAGGCGTGCGCCACCATCGCCCGGCTATAGACAATATATTAATGACAATATTTCAAAGTTAAATTTCTTGGGACTGATAATATAGTTATGGCAATAAAAGAATGTCTTATTTCTCAGTATTCTAACAGTAAGGCACCCTAATGCTTCAGCTTACTTTGGAACGAAATATAAATACAAAGATTCCCACATGTCTACAGATAAGTAGATTTCAAAATTTGTTATATCAACTTTCCAAACAAAATGTGTTCACTGGTACAATGACATGATTATTATGGGATAATCAACCACTTTACAAATCGGTTTGAAGTGAGACCTGCTCCACAGTAGAGAGTTCATGCCTAGTATTGTAAACCTAGTCTTTAAGTCTGTGCCTGAGGAGATCAGAGCCCTAGGGGGACTTATTACTATTGTTTTGTTAAGTGGTCATGTTGTCAAACTGCCTTTTTTAAAATTGTATTTATATACATAAATTGGTACTACTCTCAACCTTCGCCCCAGGATCTTCCTTTTGCAGTAGATAGCAGTTAGCACAGGGTCACAACGGTTCTAAACGCTGAGAATACGTGACTGACTGAATTCTCGCTCATAAATTAAGCATGTATATCAAATCCCCACCTCCGTCCCCCAAGGCTCAGGGGTCATGGAAGAACAAAAGAAAGAATGTAAGAGCCGGAGGATGGGTAGAATGCCATGAGATAGCATCTTACACACACATGGCACGGTCGTTACACTCATTAACACACCAGCTGTGGTTACCTGCATAAGATCAAGCCACGAAAACTCCCGCAGGAACAGGCGAGCACCTCAGGAGGCCCTACCCCTCGCTAAGGACCATCAGTAGTTGGTGGTGCCAAAGGAAGGTGAGTCATTCTTTGGAGTGTGGCCTCTGGTAGGTTCCCAGTGCGTGGGCATAGAGGTGCGCTAATCAGACTCAGTGGGTGAACTAAAAAGGAAAAGAATGAGCTATGACATAAGGAGGAAGACATGTGGGGGTGGTTTGGGGAAAGTTGGAGGGGGGAAGTAGTGGGTGGATGTGATCAAACCAATTGACGTCACATCAGTTGGCAGCAACAGTACACCAACTGTGGAAGGCGGGCCTCTCAGATCAAAGAGGGTACAATGATGTAACTGAAGGTGGAAGAGAACACTGTAAAATAGTCTTTCTAGCAGAGAGAGAGAGGGAGGGGGAGGAGGAAGGGAGGGAGGGATTTAGGGAGAGACAGAAGCAGGAGAGAAGATGGGGAAGAAAAGAAAAGAAAGTTAGGAAAGGAAATGAACCTTCTCTCCAGAACACATACCACACACACACAAAATAAGAACAAAATACAAACAAACCTTAAAAAGGTACAAAGTCTCGTATTTATTTATCTATTTGCTTGCTTATTTATTTATTTATTTATTTATTTATTTATTTGGTTTTATGAGACAGGGTTTCTATGTATAGCCGCCTCATTCAGTCCAGGAACTCACTCTATAGACCAGGCTGGTCTCAAACTCACAGGGATCCTCCTGCCTTTGTCTCCCAAATGCTGGGATCAAAGGTGTATGCCACCACTGCCTGGCTGGTACAAAAATTTAAAAAAGGTTATATAATTCCAACAAATAATGGCACAGAGTAAGCATTCTTACCCTAAAATAGAAAAAACAAGGAACAAAACAACCACACCAAAGAAAACCAAACTCCAGCAATTCTGTGTCCAGCATTGGGGTTTATAAAGTAACCAACCACTCTCCAGAGGGCTTTGGTAGCCTGCCTCCAGCTTTACCATCTGTGGCCTAGGCAACTTCTCTCTGTGGGTTAGACTTGCTCCATTTCATACCTGAAGCTCTCCTTGGGGCAGGCTCCAATGTCCTGGAGTCCGCACTGCGACTTCACGGTTCACAAGCGATCCTCTCAGGAGCTTGACACACAATACTGAGTCTCAGCTGATCTCCATGACCCACTTAGTCAGTACCACATAAACAGTGCTTACAACACTCATCCCTGCTTCCGGCTGCAAGTGTAGTTGAACCCTACTGGACAGCAGCTATCCAGCTGTGTGTTGACCCTGAGGAAACACTCTCCATGCACTACAGGAAGCTTCTCTACCATGATGCTCTCTTCCCATTCCAGCTGCTGCTTCAGCACCAGCCTGAATGCCCTCTCCTCCCAAAATGTCCTAGGTCAAATGAATCAGTCCATTATCCTCCAATTCAAGTTCACTAAGGATCTCAGGACATGCCCAGAATGAATCCAGACACTTTACCAAAGCATTACAGAAATAGTTCAGACCCTGGTAGAGTCATGCAGCGCCATGTTTCCCTCCGAAATCACATAAGCTGCCTCGACCCCCTACCACCTGCATTTCTCTGTGCAGTTTTCTCTTCCATCTTCACACCAGCATAACCCATTAAGCTTGGCTTCCGGAATCCAAGGGTCCCTAACTCAAGAGTTCCCAACCCTTCTGCCTTCCAGTCACAAAGCCCCGTTCCAATGCTTTAAAAAGCCATGAGGTTTAAAGCCACAAGTTTGTCACAGCAAAGGAATTCAGTACCAATTCCTGTCATGATTTCTGTTTTAGTTGCTTTTCTATGGCCATACAGAACACCACAACCAAGGCAACTAACTCACAGAAGAAAGAGTTCATTGGGGCTTACAATGGACTTACCTGGACTCAGAGGGTGCGTCCATGACCAGCATGGTGGGAAGCATGGCAGCAGACAGGCATGGCACTGGAGAAGCAGCTGAGAGCTTACATCCTTATCTCTAAGGAGAGAGAGAGAGAGACAGAGAGAGAGAGAGAGAGACAGAGAGAGCGCTTCCTGGGAAAGCACAGGCTTCTGAACTGTCAAAGCCCACTCTCGGTGACACACCTTCTCTAAGAAGGCCTTCTCTCTTAATTCTTCCCAAACAGTTCCACCACTGAGGACCAAGTGTTAAAACATGTGAGCCTCTGGGAACTATTCTAATTCAAATCACCACAGTCTCACTTCCCGTTGCCATGATGAAACATCTTACCAAAGGCAATTTAGGGAGCGAAAAGTTTGTTCTACTTCAGGATTCTAAGTTACAATCCATAGGGAAAGTCAGAGTGGTAGGCAGGAGATTGAGACAGCCAGCTGCATCACCTTCTTCGTCAGGACAAGAGAAAATAAGACTTGTATGCGTATACTCAGCTCACCCCCTCCACTCCCATAAAGCCCAGGATCCCTTGCCCAAGGAATGACACCATCCCCAGCGGGCAGAGCCTCCCACCTCAATCAATGCAATCAAGACAACCCTCCACAGGCTTGCCCTCAAAGGCAAGTCAATCTAAACAGTCCCTCATTGACGCTTTCTTCCCAGGTTATTCCATGTGGGGTCAATCTGACAATCAAAACTACCCAGCATATAGCCTATATAAAACTTTCCAGATTAGCCGGGCGGTGGTGGCGCACGCCTTTAATCCCAGCACTCGGGAGGCAGAGGCAGGCGGATCTCTGTGAGTTCGAGACCAGCCTGGTCTA
>NC_022011.1:92066282-92069660 GCF_000317375.1 Microtus ochrogaster
AACTTTCCAGATTAGGTGACTGTAATTTGAATTGTCTTAAGAAAAAAGAGAATAAAACAAAGGTTTATATGCAGAAGGAGCCTTTGCCCATTGAGGAAAATGATTGCTGGTATCACTTGGAAGAAATTTTGAAAAAGTGCAACCTAGTTCAAAGGAAGCAAACTGCAGCTAACAGATCCAACACAAGCTACCCTCATTCTGTTTTTTTTTTTTTTTTTTTTTTTTTTTGATTTTTCAAGACAGGGTTTCTCCCTAGCTTTTGGTTCCTGTCCTGGAACTAGCTCTTGTAGACCACGCTGGCCTCGAACTCACAGAGATCCGCCTGTCTCTGCCTCCCAAGTGCTGGGATTAAAGGCGTGCGCCACCACCGCCCGGCTTGCTACCCTCATTCTGTAAAAACATATATGAACACAGTGATTTCTTCTATGTGGGAAACAGCAGAGCTCTGTAGTATAACAGAGCCCATATAACCTACAAAGCCAACAACCAGTACTGTCTGTCCCTGTATAGAAGAAATTTTGCTATTTTGCTTTAGATTCCTGTTTATCCTGTAGGAGTTGAACAACATACTTCAGTACACTGACCCCAAAAGTTCAAGTTTGAAAGGTGTGGGAAATGTCAATTGTAATTTTGCTTTGTGAGCCCTGAAAGTTTAGGTCAGCAAATGCCAAGCCATTAATAAGGCCTTTGTTATTCACCTGATATCAGAATTGCTTTCAAAGAATTTATCACCCACAGATACTCTTATGTAGTCAGTTCTCTTCTCACAAGAGCACAGCAAATCTTGTCAGTTTTGCTCATCTCTGTTTTTAACATGCCCCTTGATTATAGTGGATGATCTATAACATTAGATGGAGGGATGAATGGAGGGAAGGAGGGAGGGAGGGAGGGGTGAATGGGTGGGTGGGTAGACCCATAGACAGAGGGAAAAGTGGAGGATTAATATGATAAAAATATATTGTATACCCTTATGAAATTGCCAAAGAATAAATTTAAAATATTGTATAAGAGGCTCCACCCACACACTGAGACAATGGGGATGTTCTATCAGGAACTCACCAAGGCCAGCTGGCCTGGGTCTGAAAAAAGCATGGGATAAAACCGGACTTGTTGAACATAGCGGACAATGAGGACTACTGAGAACTCAAGAACAATGGCAATGGGTTTTTGATCCTACTGCACGTACTGGCTTTGTGGGAGCCTAGGCAGTTTGGATGTTCACCTTACTAGACCTGAATGGAGGTGGGCCGTCCTTGGACTTCCCACAGGTCAGGGAACCCTGATTGCTCTTCAAGCTGATGAGGGAGAGGAGGGGGAGGGAAATGGGAGGCGGTGGCGGGGAAGAGGCAGAAATCCTTAATAAAAAAAAATAATAATAAAAAGGATGACTAAAAAGGTCATAAAAAAAAAAGAAGACGAGGCTCCCATGCCCAAAGGAAACCCAATATTGGCAAGATCAGAAGTTGCCACACGGTGGGGGTCATTCCTCGTCTCCACTTATGATCAATTATTGGCATATTTCAGGTTAATTAGCAATTTCTTGATCCTTTCCCCAAATCCTAGACCCTCTTGTCCTCCTAAAGCAAGGTCCTTCTTTACCGGTCAGGCGGAGGGGTAGCTGGGAGGATTAGATCATTTTTGTTTAAGAATGCCAAAAGAAAAAGAGAGACAAAAAGAGTGTGACCCTTTCCCCTTTGGGTGGGGGAAGCATGTGTGTCTCGTGAAATTTTTTGTTAGACTTTTCTAACAAATCAAAACTATCTCTAGAGGATACATAGATCTTTTCTGTCTCCCCAAGAAACGGCCAGTAACATTATCATTATTCATTAATCCTTTGTGCAGTGGATTTGTTTGGGGGCTGTGACAACAAAGTTTCTGCTTCAAGGTGGGTGTAGGGTCAAGACCAGAGATTCCTCACTGTGCTCAGCTACCTCTGAGGAACCAGAATAGCCTATTGTGTTCGGCAGCACTGGAGCCCTTATCTCTCCTAAACGACACAGAAAAATGTGCAACCTTGAAAGACAGAGGCCCATTCACTTTTTGTAGTTGAAACCAAAAAGCCCTGTACTGCTTTAGAAATAAATGAATTCCCAGTTGGTGAGTGGAGCCCAAAGGAAGACAACAGCCCATTGAAAGGTAAATCCATCCTTTGTACAAATAACCAAACTTGAATACCAAAACTAGTTCAGAACTCACACACCCATTGAAAATGACTCCACCGTTTGGCACGACGTGTCTCATTCCTTCCCTTGAAAGGTCTAATTGTCCCTGAAACTGCCGGCATTTCACAGTGACTCACTGCTTTTCCCTCTCCTGACGCTCTACCTGATTAGCTTCACCTTCAAGAAGCAAACATAAAAGTTAAGGCTCTCAAATCCGTCACTTAGAATCTTAAAAGAACCCCATTTGGAGATTCCTGCTCCCCCCGCAGCCCCAAGCCCCGGCGGCCACAGCCGCTTTCCCCATGAGCGATGTTGTGTTTATACCAACTCAGTTACTGATTTGAACTCCGGGAAAGGGAAATGCAGAGATGCGCCTTCCCCTTAGAGACTGCCTCCACAGTAAATACAGACGTCTACTGTCTCCCTCTAAACCTGCGTTCCGCAGTCTTTGAGTCTGTTTACACTCTTCAGCCCCTGCTTCCGGGATCTGTCTGGGCCAGACCAGTCTTTGCCGGTTTGCTCCGTAGTTTCGGCAGTCACCTTGTGTCCCTCACCTGAGGCAGGTGGGTCATTGTTGAGAGAGCAGAGTGGAAACTTGGCAGAGTACAAGCATGACCACTGAAAGCGTTTATTCACACAAAACAAGGATGAAAGGGAAAGCCTTACCCTAGTTCACGGGGCCAGGATAACCTTTTGTTGACATCTTGGCAGAGGCCTTATAACGTGTGGAGGGAGAGTGAAGGGGTGCCAAGGCCAGTCAGGTTGACGATAACGATAAACACTCACACCCAGTACACCGTTGGGCCTTATAATGTGTAGTGAATAGGGTCACTGAGAAAGAGGATTATGGCGTAGGAATCTAGGTGGACTGGCCAGCCCTTCAGAACCAGCAGGTGGATCTGTCCATGGTGTGTCCTGTCATCTTTAAATGTTCTACAGATCTCTCTATGCCAGGAATCCACTCCGGAGTCAGAAGTCTAAAGAGGGTGTTAGACGCTCTTGATTTTATCCAAACTGTGCCACTGACCAGACATGATGTCAGAATAATGATGTCACCACCTTGACACTAATGGTGTCCCCTCCACATTATAGAGACCGTAAGTTTTCTCGGCAGACCTCAGAGGTTGATATGAAGATAAACCAAGGGAACACCCTTGCCAAACGTTTCCAAATAGACCAGTTCTTTTTTTTTTTTTTTTTTTTTTTTTTGGTTTTT
>NC_022011.1:92070141-92075448 GCF_000317375.1 Microtus ochrogaster
GGGAGGGAGGGAGGGAGAGAGAGAGAAAGAAAGAGAGAAAGGGAAAGAAGGGAGAGAAGGGGAGAGGGAGGGAGGGACAGAAAGAGGGAGGGAAGGAGGGAAGGAGGGGAGTGAATCCCAAACACGGACAGGACCATTACAAGCCAAACAACAAAAATGCCAACCAGCTCATCTCTCCCTGTAAGGTTCTCTGGGGAACAGTGCCCTTCTGAGTAGTTAACAGCGGAGGGTTGGTCCCTGTAGACTCAAAACACAGGAGGCATGCAGAAGTATTTAATTTTGTGGAAGAGAATGAAATCTCAGCACTGAAATCACTATGAAAAATAACCAAAGACTATACCGTGGTCTACAGTAGCAGGAAGCCATCATCTTTACACAGTGGTTCAAGAGATTAATGCAGCTTTCCTGAAAATCTGCTTAGTTGCCACAGATAAAGGTGATAAAGGTGAAGACCAGCCCCCCCCCCCCCCCCGCTCATTTCTAGATTATCAGGTGCCCGGTCTCTGGCACTCGGTTACAGCAACCGAAAGTAGACAAAGTCACAGCGGGTAGAGGAGTAGATGCTGCTTGTGCTTTACCAGAGTAGCTGCAATTCTGCATCCAGAGACCCTGAGCTGGTCAAATTGTGAATCCCTCATCAAGAAGAGAAGCCCAGGGCTAAGAACGCAGACACTACGAACAGACAAGAAAAGAGAAGCAAAACTCGACCGTCGTGAATTGCGGTGCCAGTTTAAAAAGGAGGATGGGGCAGGGTGGGTTGAATCGTACAACTGAACGTGGACGTCTCTCAGACAAAACTTCCACCTCCACAGGGTTGTTGACATCAGAGTCTAACTGCTTCACCACCGATACACGACAAAATGAACCAGAAAAACATGTCCTCAGGGTGACCCAGGAATTATCTCCTGACTTATAGGTTTGGGGTAATCTTGCTCAACAATCACCCCAGGTTCCAGGAAACCTCTACAGCCGTCACCACCTCAACACTTTGCCCAGATGTAGGAATTTAGTAATCGGGCTATTTTTTTCACTAAAAAAAGACAGTTTCCTTAACAAAGACCCTTCCTTAAGATAATAAACTCCCCCAAAGGCCATGGAGACAGAGAAGACCAGCAAACATAAAAACAGGAAGTAAATCCCTCTGGTCAAGGAGCCTAAAGAGAAGGGCACTTCACAGCAAGCACAGGCCAGGAGGACTCACTAGCCTTTGTCCCTAAGGCCCAGGATTCTCTGCCTCAACTTCAACCCAGTATTCACTCCATGGTGAACTTTGCATTCTTGTCTCCTTTTCCTTCCTGAAGCCCTGGTCTCTGTGCTATATTAATCTCAGATCCCAGGTCCCGGGTTGATTATGACCTTGATTATGACCTTGTGAGCATAATAAAGCTGAGCTCACAGTTTGCTACTTGCTGGGGGGGATTTCCAAATGAAAATACATCAAATACGTGTGTTAGCCTTGTCACCAAGGTCACACTGAAGAAAATGCCAATGCCCAACTAGCCCGCTCTGCCAAACAGGGGCAATGTTTTAAAATGGTCCCACCTTGGCTGTGGTCTTCCAAGGGGCCTTCAAGGGCGGGAACAAGGGCTCTCTTTTTCTCTGCTCTCTGGCCAGGTGAGACCAGAACATTAACCTGGTCTTTGCTAGCATTTCTGCCTAAAGAACAACGTTTTTTTTTTTTCATTTTATTATGTTTTAGTTAGCAGGAGGCTCGTTGTCCCCTTTCCATATACACATATCATGCATTTCGAGCATTTCATTCTTCTTTATGGCAAGGTAGAATACCAGAGAGGGTCTCTCTGACACACACTGCTCCTGCCTACCAGAGGAAGTCTGTTTCCTGTGTCCCCGAGTCCAGATTGTTCTTGTGACTAGAGATAGCAAGGGAATTTACAGAATATCCTGGTCATTTTCAGTTTCATTTCTTAAAGTAACATTTTTAGCATACATACATGCCACTTATGAGACCCACTTATGCCCGAACCGACTTATTGCTGATATAAAATGCAAACGTAACTAGTCATCGTGTGTTTTATCGGGTAACTCAACTTATAACTTGAAGAAACGATACCATGTCAGTTGCAAATCGGTCACAGCATGCATGAAGCCCTAGTTTCAATCCTCAGCGGTGTATGTGGTCAGTTTCAATCTCCATCCTGGTATCAACCACCAAACTGTGAGGAACGTCAATTAACCACGTGAAAGGACCACCGAGAACCACTAAGTAACAGGACAACCTTGGCATTGGCAATACCAAGGACTACCAAGCTCTACACCATGCAAAATGGAACAACCTAAGCCCTGTGTAAAAATTCTCAGTCCACAGAACTGTGAGAAACAATTACTGTAGTCTTTAAATGAAATTTAAGGAGATTTCTTATGTATCGAGAGACAACCAAAATAACCTGTTAGTGGCCGTCTTGAGTTTAGGCTCTAAACTTTGCAAGGTCTTTGGTGGTGTCTCCGAGGAGTGTGGCTGTTGTGATCTGGTCATGCTGTCTGGCATCCATGGTTTCATTTGTCCTTAAGGAGGCACTATAACTTTGCAGTTCAGCACGTGGGATTTGGAGACAGCCAGGCTAAGATCAGGGCTTGCTCTGCCGTGCACAGCTGAACAAGCTTGGTCTCCTTATCTGAAAACGAACGTCAATATTACTTATCTTCTAGGGAAGCTGTGGGGATTAGAGTTTTAGTGTCAACAAGGACTTAGCAGTGTCCTTTTCACAGGACTTTAACGAGTGCTCAGCCCACACTGAGGATCTTTCCAACGTGTATAATTATTTTATCCAGCAGAGACGTTTCTGTGAAGCCGTGATAGCAAAGATGGGTAAAGTCTCAAAGAACTGATGTTCTCCATGGGGAAAGATTTGCAAGTTTGGAGAAATGCAGAGGCATCTTGACTTCAGTCCCAGGCTCCACCTCGCTTTTACCTCTCACGGCCAGAGTCCGGACCACAGTGCAAGCACACTGTCTGCACAGGCCCCTCTTTATGCTCCCCAAGCTCCTGTTTCTCTTTCAAAATGCTGGGACAGGGAAAAAAAATGTAGTTATGTTTAAAAAAAAAAATGACACAAATCAGAAATTATGTTGGTTTTAAAATCAGACAGTCCCCGGAATCTAAATGTGGTTTTAGATTAACATATAAACCTGGCATAATTTGAAAACAGGAAAATGTTAGAAAGATTAAGCCCTTCTATGGCTAAACTTATTTGGTAGTGCTGGAGAGTTGGCTCAGAGGTTAAGATCACTGGCTGCTCTACAAGAGGACCAGGGTTCAATTCCCAGTGCCCACTTGGTGCCTCACAATCTTCCATAAACTCCATTTACAGAGGATCTGACACCTTCTTCTGACACCAGGCACACATGTAGTACACAGACATTCAGACATACACAAAAATACCCATACACATAGATTTTTATTTATTTATTTAATTAGTTAGTTAGTTAATGTTAGTTAATTTTTTGTTTTTGTTTTTTTTGAGACAAGATTTCTTTGTATAACCCAGGCTATCCTAGAATTCGCTCTGTAGACCAGGCTGGCCTGGAACTTAGCATTTGGGAGGCCTGCCTCTGCCTCCCAAATGCTGGGATTAAAGGCATATTTCACCATCACAGGGATCAAAAGAGTTTGGTTTTTTTTTTTTAACTAAAAAACAAAACAAAAAAGTCTGTGAGATATAGCCTGATTCACACCAGATGCTCATCTTATACCAGTCTCCCACTTCCCAAATGTTAGCCATTCAGGGACAGAAAAAGATGCTGGCTATTAAGGGAAGCTATCAGCAGAGTGAATGGGCAGGCTATAGAAGAGATTGTTGCCAGCTATACCGCAGGCGATGGGCTAGTATCTATAATGCATATTCTGCAAACTTTTTAAATTTTTTTCCAATCAATAAATGGGCCCATGAATGAGCAAGCAGTTCTCAAAAGAATTATAATGGGTAGGGCATACTTGAAAAGTGTCCAACATCCTTAGCCATCGGTAAAATGTAGATTAATACCGTTTTAAGATTCCATCACACCCCAGTCAGAATGGCCATCGAGAAAATAAATAATAATATATGCTGGCCAGGACACAGGAAAAGAGGAAAGGTTTTATTAATTCCTGATGTAATTGCAAATCTATACAGCCACAAGGAATTAGTATGGCTATTCTCAAAAAACTAAAATTGGAAGTCTCACTTAACCCAGCTATGCCATTCCTGGCAATTGAGCTAAAGGACTCTGGGCCCTACCGAAAGATCCTGTTTGTTGCTATACTGTTCCCAATAGCTAGGAACCTGGGAAATGGAACCAGCAGAGTTACACATCAACCCATGACTCTACGTTGAAAATGAAACAAGGTGGAATTTTATTCAGCCATAAAGAAAAATGAAACCAGGGCTGGTGAGACTAAGAAGTGGGTAAAAGCCTTGCTATCCAGACTGGTGGTCTGAGTTCCATCCCTGGGATTGACAGGGTAGAAGAGAACCAGCTCCTCTGTATCCATACCATGACAATGAGTGCACACACACACACACACATGTATTTACACCATGACAAATAAGTGCACACACAGAGAGATAAATGAAAGAGAGAGAATGTATAGAAAATGTATGGAAACAGAAATTCTTACCTTACACATGAATCCGAGACCCGGGAAGACAAATACCACATCTTTTCTTCTAATGCGGACACTATTTTGGTGTGTGTCTGTGTGTGTGTCTGTGTGACTGTCTGTGTGAAGGCCATGAAACTAGGAAGGTGACCATAAGAATGGAAAAAATGTCTTAAAGATACTAAGGGCTGGGGATATAGTCCTGGTAGCAGAATGCCTGCTTCACCTGCACAAAGCCCTGAGTTTGATCATCAACACCCCATAAATCAGGCTTGGCCACCCTAGCCTGTAATCCCAGCACTTGGGACCTGAAGCAGGAGCATCAAAAGTTCAAGGTCATCCTGTGCTTGAGAGCAGATGCTACTGAAAGGAAGAGGAGGGGGCAGATGCTAAGGAAACCATGGAGCATGGAAGAGAAGCTGGTGGTAGCGGGAACAAGCAAAGGGTGGGCAGAGGATCTGGAGGCTCAGGTAGAGGAGAAAAGATTAAGGAATATCAAGTATATATGAGGATCCCATAGTAGAACCCGTTACTTAATAGATTAGCCTTAAAAAATAAAAAATGGGGCTGGAGAGATGGCTCAGAGGTTAAGAGCATTACCTGCTCTTCCAAAGGTCCTGAGTTCAATTCCCAGCAACCACAAGGTGGCTCACAACCATCTGTAATGAGGCCTGGTGCCCTCTTCTGGCCTGCAGTCATAAACACAGACA
>NC_022011.1:92076258-92078509 GCF_000317375.1 Microtus ochrogaster
GGATCTCTGTGAGTTCGAGACCAGCCTGGTCTACAGAGCTAGTTCCAGGACAGGCTCCAAAGCCACAAAGAAACCCTGTCTCGAAAAACCAAAAAAAATAAAAAAATAAAAAAAATAAAACTTAAGAATAAAATCAGCCTCAGGACTGATTAAACAGTCTTCAACAATTAAGAGAATCCACTGTTCTTGCAGAGGACCAGTGCTCAGTTCCCAGCACCCACATGGCACTCACAATCATCCGTAACTTCAATTCCAAGGGATCTGGCCCCTCTCTCTGACCTCCTCAGCCTCCTTCCTACACATGCATGCTACGCATACATACTCTTGGGCACAAACACACACACATAAAATTTAATAAATACATTATTTAAATTAGTCGCATTTATAATTAGCGGCCACTGAAGCTGGGATCAAGCATAAAATGAGACCAAGAGGAGGTGCCGGGAAGCCGCACAGATGGTGCTTTATTTTCCCCAAAGACTGGAAGCTTTGAGGAATGCAAGGGAGGCAAGCGGAGTCTTCCGTGCTCTTACTTAGGCACGCAGCCATTCTTCTGATCATCACGTTCACGTTCCAGTGCCTCGCACTGCCCAGGGAGCCACATCTGTATTGTCCCCAGTAAGAGACAGGGCTCCACTTCTGAGAGTGAAGTGTGCGTGCGCTAATGCCCAACACTGCTCCCTCACCACATGCTGGTTTTTATGAGTCCCTCCTCTCTGAGGAGCTCAGATAGTCTCCAGCACACTCGTACCAGGGAAAGGGCTGAACTGTTCCTTCCGGGTTACATTCTTAGGCTCTGCCCATCCCTGTTATTGGGGAGGTGTGTCTTATTTCCCAACAAGCCTCTAGGCAGGAATCAGACTTCGACTGGACCTTGCCTAGCGCTGAGTTGTCCGATAAGGATTCAGGGAAGTTTGTTTACATAAAGTTAACCGCTTCCTTCAATTTTAGACGGCACATAGCAGCTGATAAAAAGAAAACCAACTGTGTTGCTCCTGTTAAGACTTAGGATTTAAACATGGCTGCTCCCCTACGAAGGGAGTAACAATAATTACTGGCTAATGTTACTGAATATGCTATTTTCTGGGCATCTTGTGAATCCTAGTGTGCACACAGTTCTTTGAGTACACAATGCCTGTTGCACAGTGAGAAGATGAGAAATCAGCTTATCTGAGGTCTTACATGGTGCATAACTGATCAAGCCAGAATTTCAGCTCACGACACAGCCTCGGCTGTACCAAGGGGCCTAAAACTATCTAGAAAATTATGTAACAAGTTTAGTTTTAGAACTGTCTCCAAAAACATCCACAGAGCTTGTTTTCCCTGTGGTTCAGATTTCTGTTAACACCAAAAAGCATTAACTCCCTCCGGGAATTTTCCAGTTGCTGCAGAGCATCTGATGGACAACTTGGAACAAGAAAAAAGAATCAGGAGAGAAAAATCTGAAAAAGTCAGAAAATGAAAGGGATCCTGGGGCCACTGCCTTGTCCCAGCTCTCCTGCCAGCAAATAAGTTCCAATTCCCTAAGCCACGCACCTCTCTGTTAACATCTTCCTGGATTCCCCATGTTAGCTTGGGGTGGGGAGGCTTCAGGTTTATTTGTTCACTTGTTTGTAGAGTTTTGAGGTTTTTTTTTTCAAGGGGTTAGGCCTTTTTTATTTGTTTTGCCTTTTGAGACAAGGTTTCGTGTAGCTCAAATGACTTCAGACTCAGGCTGTGGCAGATGATGACTTTGACCTTCTTACCCTACTGCCTCTATCTCCCAAGTGCTAGGATCACAAGCTTGGGATGCCATAGGCAGGGAATCAAACCCAGATTTTTCTTCATGCCTAGCAAACTGAGCTACATCCCTTGTCCTAATGTGGAATTTTCTTCATGAACAGCAACAAATAATGAGACGTTTCTCTTTCCAAGATAAATAAAGTCAAGCTTCAAGATATGCAACTGTAATCCCAGCTCTCAGGAAGCTGTAGCTAGAGGATTTGCAATTTGAAGTCAGCCTAGGGAACATAGCAAGATCCTGCCTCAATCCAGTGCATGGGAAAGCCTTGTCCATTCAGCTCTGATCAAGAGAGGAAAAAAGACCCTGATCCAAAAGAAAAGATGTTTCAGATAAACAGTGGCTGTTGGCTGAATTAAAAAATTCATGGCAGCCGGGCGATGGTGGCGCAAGCCTTTAATCCCAGCACTCGGGAGGCAGAGGCAGGCGGATCTCTGTGAGTTCGAGACCAGCCTGGTCTACAAGAGCTAG
>NC_022011.1:92079854-92080883 GCF_000317375.1 Microtus ochrogaster
GGCAGTGCAACTGTTGATGGCGATGCAGCTGTTGATGGCGGTGCAGCTGTTGATGGCGGTGCAGCTGTGGGTGGCAGTGCAACTGTTGATGGCGAAGCAGCTGTTGATGGCGGTACAGCTGTTGCCAGGGTGAAGTGCTCCACTTTCTCACTCAAGCCATGGGATGGTGTTCCCACATTTAAGATATTCCAATACCACTTAACTCAATCTAGAAATAGGCATACATACTTACCCAGAGTTTTACCTTCTTGGTGATGCTGCCAAGTTAACAATATTAACTACCTCAAACAAAGTCATCAACTAAATTTAGCTCAGAGAGTTCTGCTCTCTCAAGGTTATTGTCAACAGGTGTGGCCAATATCCAGACCTTGTATTTCAGGAATGGAAAAGTAGATCTGTTCCTACTTCAAAAAGGCTGAGGAGCCAACTAAGGTTCCAGTTCCCTTAAGAAGATAACATTGGATTCCACCCAGGGAGTGGTTTGCCTACAGAATGTTTTGGTTTAGGGTGTGATCATGACTTGTTTTGTTCTAGCAACAGAATGTTTAACTAGGGACGTAGCCTTTGACCTTCAACTGGTCTGTTCATTTCCTTGTAGCGTGTTAATGCAGTATTTTATCTCAGGGGTCAGGGTATTTTTAGCAATTAGAAATTAAACATGAGTGATTTCAGTATTCACTGGAACTCCCTCCCAGTACTATTCTATATTTTCTGTTTTATTATTTTCGTGTCTTCTACTCTTATATTTCTGATCCCCATGCCCCTACCTTGGCAAGGAGTATTTTTGTCAAGGCTGGTCCCCATCATATGGAGCCACAATGTGGGTCTGACCAGTGAAGCCCAAAATGTACAGAAGTGTGGTCAGGTGTACAAGGGAGTACGTGAGGGGACCCCACATAAAGAAAATTACACCACAGATATAGAGGTGAGTAATAAGCACTCAGAAATAAATAATAGATAAAAGGAAAAAAGGGGCCGGGCGGTGGTGGCGCACGCCTTTAATCCCAGCACTCGGGAGGCAGAGGCAGG
>NC_022011.1:92081273-92105293 GCF_000317375.1 Microtus ochrogaster
AGTTCGAGACCAGCCTGGTCTACAGAGCTAGTTCCAGGACAGGCTCCAAAGCCACAGAGAAACCCTGTCTCGAAAAACCAAAAAAAAAAAAAAAAGGAAAAAAAATATATTATATTCCTCTCCTCACGCTGACGGCATATATGCCACCACCTTCGGGCTGCTCCGGGACCTGGAGAGGCCAAACTGTGGCCTCGCCTTCACCTCGGCAAGCAACAGTGCTGTGGTCACCTAGCCGCAGCCTCTGTTGCTGCTGAGTGGGTGGGAAGGATGATGGGAGTACGGTGCACCGCCCAGCAACGGCCTGGGTTACCGCAAAGTCCACGCTCAAGCGCTATTGCCAGCTGAGCCTGACCTCCTCTGAGCTGTGGAGCCTGGAAAGGCAGGAGACAAAAACATTTAAAGGGCTCTACCTCTACGGTCAGCGCTCTGAGTCAGTCAACAGAAATGCCTAAAGGCTAATTGACCCATGAGCCAAGGAGCCTATATGGATAAATCTATGGTTTTTAACTGAAGAGAAGATCCAGGAATTCTCCTAATTTTATGATTACAAGATTTAAAATAAAAATGCAAGGATAGTAAGAATCAGTGTGGTTATACCCGCCTACCATTGTGGACACGGCAGTCTCGAAGCTGCTGCAATGGCAGAACCTGAGAACCTGAGCTAAATTTGCCAGCCATCTCTAATGCTAGTCTATGGCAGGACCGCTGAATGTGGCCTGTGCCCTGCCCCGGCAGAGCAGGCAATGAGGGACTGGCTGCCCGGTCCCAAGTACCCAGGTAGAACAACAGCCTAGTGGTGGAGGGAACATGGCTTGCACCCTGCGGCACGGCCCAGCTTCAAGCCCAGACAGGGTCCATGGAAAATGTAAATGAACAAGACAAGCCTGTCAGCTGGGCAGACTTGCAACTAGGATTAGAAATATATCTTACAAACTTTTAATAAAACATTTGATGGCAATAACCTTATTAAAATATCCTACAGGAGACCCTGAGCCACTAAAGTGAAATTCTTTTAAGCAGTGATCGGAGTTCCACCAGACAGCTTACAGAAGCTGCCAGACAGGTACTCACCCAGGTAGAGTATGCTATAAAGAAACAGCAAGTACATTATGTTAATTATGATCAATCTTGCAAGTATGTATATTACCTATAAAACTTACACCTACAGAAGTATTATAGAAAAATGGCCCACTTTTTGGCTACACCTTCCTGTTTTACCAGTTAGGGTATTAAACCCTTATTTTGAAGCAGTAGCTTGCTTAGCACAGAAAAGCAGGATGAAATCTAGAAGATATTTTGGCAGAAAACCGGCTGTGATCAATGTTGCTTATACTAAGCAACAGACTGATTCATCATTTCAAAATAGTGATTCTCAGGCAATTTGAAGGCTAGATTAATAATCTTTTCCCAGTTGATCATTGCTACAATTTGTGCAACTATATTCCTTTATTTTTCTTAAAGCTGTAGTAAAAGATCCCTTAAAGGTTGCTATGCTAATTTTTACAGATGAGTTTTCCAATGGGAGAACAGCCTATGTGATTAGTGGTGAAGGGTGTGTTGTGCAAACGGAACCATCCTCAGCTCAGATAGTTCAGCTGTGAGCTGTTGCTATAGTTGTAATGGTCAGTCCTGTCCCTTTAAGGAACAAGTCACACCCACTTCCTCCCCCATTCTCTGAGGCAAGCTGATCTTCAGCTTCTAGCCTGAGTCCTTTCTTTTCCATCTCCCTCTCAAAGAGGCAGCTTCTGTCTCTCCCTTCTCCCCACTTCTCCCCTTCCCCTCTGTTTCTCTCTCTCTCTCTCTCTCTCTCTCTCTCTCTCTCTCTCTCTCTCTCGTTCTCTCCCTCTTTCTCTGCTCTTCCCTCTTCTCCCTTCCCTTCTATAACCCACTAAATAAATATCCAACTTCACTCTGCATGGCGTGCCTATCCATCTTGGTCTCTCACCCACCACATGGCTCCCTGCCTGGGGCTGCCTTCAGTGGCCTGCCATGGTTTCAGGACCTGCTGCTCACTGCCGCTTGGGGACCTGCAGCATTTTACTTAAACCATTACAAGAGTGTTTCAGCTTTTTACAAATAAGGCATTTAATCTATATACTGACAACCAATATATATTTAATGCTCTTCAAGTCCTAGAAACCATCCCATGTATTGGGGATAGCAATAAACAAGTTAAGATGCTGTTCCAGCAAATTTAAAATGCCTTATAGGTGGCTAGAGATGGCTCAGTGGTTAAGAGCACTGACTGCTTTTCTAGAGGTCCTGAGTTCAATTCCCAGCAACCACACAGTGGCTCACAATCATCTGTAATGAGATCTGGCACCCTCTTTTGGCATGCAGGCATACATGGAGGCAAAATGTTATATATGTATACATAATAAATAAATAAATCTTCAAAATGCCTTACAACAAAGAAGGTTGCCATGCTTTTAGGGCACACTTTGCCAGTCCTTTAGTTGAAGGTAATGCTTTAGCTGATAAGACTACAAAAATAATTGCTTTGCCTCACGTTGAGCTTGCTCAGTGATCATCATCAAAATAGAATATGTTTAAGATTTATTTATTAAAGATTTCTGTCTCTTCCCCGCCACCACCTCCCATTTCCCTCCCGCTCCTCCGATCAAGTCCCCCTCCCTCGTCAGCCCAAAGAGCAATCCAGGGTTCCCTGCCCTGTGGGAAGTCCAAGGACGGCCCACCTCCATCCAGGTCTAGTAAGGTGAGCATCCAAACTGCCTAGGCTCCCACAAAGCCAGTACGTGCAGTAGGATCAAAAACCCATTGCCATTGTTCTTGAGTTTTCAGTAGTCTTCATTGTCCGCTATGTTCAGCGAGTCCAGTTTTATCCCAGGCTTTTTCAGACCCAGGCCACCTGGCCTTGGTGAGTTCCCAATAGAACATCCCCAATGTCTCAGTGTGTGGGTGCACCCCTCACGGTCCTGAGTTCCTTGCTCGTGCTCTCTCTCCTTCTGCTCCTGATTTGGACCTTGAGATTTCTGTCTGGTGCTCCAATGTGGGTCTCTGTCTCTGTCTCCTTTCCTCGCCTGATTTAATTAAGAAAGTAATTTAAATTAACAAGAGAAGCAGCTCGCCAAATTGTTGAGCAATGTGATATATGCCCCCAGTATTTACCTGTACCTTTTCTGGGAGTAAATCCCCAAGGACTACTTCCTAATCATTTATGGCAAGTGAATGTTATTTCTATTGCAGAGTTTGGCAAATTAAGATATGCTTATGTAATAATCGATACATATTCAGGATTCTTGGTGGCCACTGCGTGGAGGCTGAAAAATGCAGGCCCATTTTCACCGTGTCTGAGGGTCAGAGAGTTTGGAGATTTGACAGGCATAGACTATGCACCTCCTAACTCAGGAGGTGATCGCTTGGTTCTTTTGAAATTAAGACAGCTCAACACCATCCTGATGGGCAGTCAGGATATGTAAATGTACTTCTGCTCCTTTTGTTTAACTATGAGGTCACCTAGGGAGGGCGGTCTTTGTATACAAACACACACACACACATACACACACACATATGTAACCTAGAGTGTGTGATTTAGGGGTACCTCAGCTGCCTACACTACAGAATGCTAAGGACTTGAGGTCTCAGAGTGATATCTTTTATCTTGGAGTCATGGTATTTTAAGCAATTAGAAATTAAACGTGGGCGATTTCAGTATTCACTAGAACTCCCTCCCAGTAATATTTTGTTTCCTGTTTTATTAGTTTCGCGCCTTCATACTCTTTCCTTATAATTCTGACCCCCATGCCCCTACCCTGGCAAGTGGTATTTTTGTCAAGGCTGGTCCTGGACAAAAACCACTCCAGTCAGGGAAGCACGTAGGGTACCTGCAGATCTTCACCTGTCTCTAGGCTGTTGGGGAATATTCGATCACACTGTGAACTTGAGTTTGCATTTGCATTAATTAAATAAAATTAACCTTGGATCAGGAGGCTGCAATAGCCGTTAATTGGGAGAACGTAATCATAGAGCACCAGAGGACACTGGAAGAAATAGAAACAGGAAACAGTAGGGTGCAGTCTGGAATGTCACAAGCGTTTTGTGGTTTGGCAAAGTAGAAGCATCGTTCTTCCATGGACACCAGCAAGGAGAGAAAGTTAGTTGCTCTTCAACCTCGTTGAACTCCCACGTTTTCATGGCAGCCTTGGAATCTCAAGTCTTATTTACAATTAGTATGATAGAGATTTAGTTAAAGATACCTTTAGTGGAAGCAACAGGTCTGGTGACTGAGGGAACAGAATTCCCACCAGGCTGCAGCCAGAGGGACCAAGTCCCTGCCAGAGAAGCAGGCTGGTAACTGCGAAGTTTCAATTACTGGCTGAGAGAGCAGTAGATTAAGGCGCAGTCACTGCTGAAATTAAAATAACACTCAGCTCTTTCCAGACCAAATCCCCCCAGTCTCATCCCAAGCTCTGTAGAAGACCAACCAGCTGCTGTGGTCTCTCCAACAGCCCCCTCTCGCCCCCACACCATCTCCCCTGAAGCCCACAGATCCTTACCTTCCAAACTTCCTTCCCACCACTCATTGCTTTATCCTAGCCCCTAACCCCAGCAGGCATTCCCTGAGCACCTACAGGACATGCCAGTCAGGAAACCTAACTGCAGATCTTCACCTCTCCCTCCTGTCCTGCAAAACCCCAGCTCTGCAGCAGACCATCTGGGGTGACTGTCCTCACTCTCTGCCCCAGTCTCAGAGAATGAAGCAGACCCTAGTGACACACCCTGCCTTCCTGTCCTGTGGACCTTCCACCAGGGTCCTTGCCCATCTGCAATCCTAAGCGTCAGAGCTCCCAACACCTAGAAATACATTTGACCTGCAAACCGCCTCCAGCCACACCTACAAGATCCCAGAAGGATTTCCTACCAGGCAACAAAGAGCCCCCACACTCTCCTAAGATCCAGAGAGGGCAACAGAAACCAAAGGAAAAACACCCACCCAACAAAGACAAGACCAGTGATCAGCACCTAGAATTACAATCTTCCCAAACCCAAATGCCTAGACCCCACCTTAAAAACACAATCTATAACAGCCAGGATAAAAAAATCTCCCATAGAGCTCATTAACCCTACCACAACCGACCCTGGGTATTGCAGCAAAGCTGAATCAAAAAAAAAAAAAAAAACTTAAAATAGGCCTTATGGATATGGTAGAGATATGATAGAGGTCCTTAAAGGGGAAATGAATAAAGCCCTTAAAGAAATGAACACACAATGGAAGGAAATGAATAGAACAGTTCAAGACCAGAAAGTGGAAATAGAATCAGTAAAGAAAACCTAAACTGAGGAAAATCTAGAAATAAAAAATTTAGGAACTCAAACAGGAACCCCAGAAGCAACCCTCACCAATAGAATACAAGAGATAGAAGAAAGAATCTCAGGCTGTGAAGACACAAGAGAAGAAATGGATCCTTCAGTCAAAGAAAATATTAAGTCTAAAAAAATCCTGACACAGAAAAACATTCAGGAAATCTGGGACACTATGAAAAGACCAAATCTAAAAATAACAGGAAGAGAAGATGGGGGGTGGGAGGAGAGACCACCAGATCAAAGGCACAGAAAAATAGTTTCAAAACAGTCAAAAAGAAAATTTCCTGACCTAAAGAAGGAGCTATCTGTCAAGGCACAAGAAACCAGATAAACTGGACCAGAAAAGAAAGTCCCTTCAGAGACTTACTGCAGGGGAAGTGGGAAGGAATTGAGAGGAACAGAGGAAAAGGAAACTCATCGAGGCAGATTATGTGAGGGGGGGAAAAAGATATAATGTAAGTTTAATAACATGATTCATAATTGAAATTCTCTACTGGATGAAATTTTTTCAATAAAAATTTCGTCTCTGTGAAAAAAAGTCAACCTCAATACTCCTCAAATTATTTCACAAAATAGAAACAAAAGGAACATCGCCTAGTTAGTTTTATGAGGTCACAGATATACTGATATCCAAACCACATTAAGACCCAGTAAAGAAAGAGAATTACAGACCATTTTCCATCATGAACAAAAATGCAAAAGTTCTCAATAAAATACTTGCAATCTGAATCCAAGAACCCATCAGAAAGATCACCCACCATGATCAAGTAGACTTTATCCCAAATTACATCAGGAGTGACTATGTAAATTGATTGGTGTAATCCACCCTATAAACAATCAGCCCTAAAAGAGATGTATCCATCAAATCTCTCTCTTCAGAACTCAGGGGATTCCTTGGAAGAGGAGGCAGAAACAGTATAAAAACCAGAGGGGATGGAGATGGAGGACTTCAAGAAAACAAGACCGTCTAAATAAACATAATCAAAGCTCATATGAACTCACAGACACCGAAACAGTATTACGTGGCCTTCATGGGTCTGCACCAGGTCCTCTGGGTATCTATTATGGCTTCCAGTTTAGTGTTTGTATGAGATTCCTGAGTGTTTGAACAAGTAGGTCTCTATTCCTTATGCCTTCGCTTAGGCTCTTTTCCTTCTGTTGGTTTGTTTTGACCAATTTAGGTATGCTAGTTTTTGTTTTATCTTTTTCAAATAATTTATTTTTAATGTGCATTGGTGCTTGGCCTGCATGGATGTCTGTGTAAGGGTGTCAGATCCCCTGGAAGTGGAGTTACAGGCAGTTGTGAGCTGCCATGTGGGTGCTGGGAATTGAACCTGGGTCCTCTGGAAGAGCAGCCAGTGCTCTTAACTGCTGAGCAATCTCTCCAGCCCTTTTTGTTTTATCTTGTCATTTTATTATTATCCCTTCAAAGCCTGTTTGTTTTCTAATGAGAGACAGAAACGGAGTGGCTCCAGATGGGAGGAAATGGAGGACTAGTGGGAAGGAGAAGCTGTAATAAGGAAGTATTATGTGAGAAAAAAAATCTATTTTCAATAAGAGGAAAAATAAAGAAACACACATACACAGAGACAGACACACACACACATACAGAGAGAGAGAGAGAGACAGGGACACAGAGACAGAGAGAGCGGCAACACAAAATATCTTCCAATAACTATTATCAATGAATACTTCAAAAAGTTCAAACCATGCTGAACTTATTTAGCCTACTCTAGCACGAGAGAGAGAGAGAGAGAGAGAGAGAGAGAGAGAGAGGGCTCAGTGTATAAAAGTACTTGGGATATAAGCTGAGAACCTGAGCTCAGCCCCTGGAGCCACAGTGGAAGGAAAATCTGGCTCCCTGAAGTTGTTCTCCGATGCCTCATGTGCACTAAGGCAGGAGTGTGTGCCCCTCGCACACACAATAACAATAGTAACAACCATAATAGCAGTAGTAATAACAGCAGTAATAAATTTTTATTCTGTAAGTTCTTCAAGAATACCACCTTAATAGACTTTCCAGCATCTCAGAAGGAGGCAGTCAAGGACAGGCATCCCAGGATTTGGAGGTCTAGACTCAGAGGCTTATGGTAGATTGTTTTTAAGGTAGGACACAAGTCAGGCAGGGTCATACAAAGTCTGAGACTCAGCACTGGCACAGGGAGGGGCAGGCCTGCAGGCCCACAGGAGACAACAGTTTGCTCAAGGAAGTAGCTTGCATAGGGTCATAAAGTCATCCTGAACTGCTTCTAGCTTTACAGCCTTCTTGCTTGGCCTGAATTTCCTGCAATATTTAGTGAAAACAGATTAACCCTCAGAGCTTAAGCCATGAGGATACTGATGGTCTCTGTTCTCACATTCGACTTACTATTTTTTTTAAATCCACTCGAGGACTCTATACTGTTCCCATGGAAACAGAACTTCACTTCCTCCCACCAATGACACTATGCTTTGGGCTATCAAACTGTACTCTTTTCCTCCTATCTCTGTAAGGAGACAGCTGGGAGATCATTTCTGTGAGAGAAGAGTTCTCTGCCTATGCAGAGACTATCTGTATTCTGGAGACAGCTGGGAGATCATCTCCATGAGAGAATTCTCTGCCTATGCAGACTGTCTCCATCCTAGAGACAGCTGGGAGTTCATTTCTGTGAGAGAAGAGAGTTCTCTGCTTATGCAGACTCTCTCCATCCTGGATGGTTAATGTGTCATCAACAGTCTCCCAAGGGGACTCAGAACATCCAGGAGACCCAGAAACAGCCGATGAATGCTATGCAGCATGGGCAATTTTAGGGTACTTTTGAGAAAGACCAATCCTCCGGCCCTCCCTTTCCCTAGCAGTATGGCCCTCTCACCAAGCAGCCTCCCTTTGGGCCTTTACCTCCTCTCAAATCTTTTGATCTAGATATTCCCCCAAGAGTCTTTGACCGAAACCCTTTGAGATTCATTTTTAATGTATTTATTCATTCTTTGAGAAGTTTATACACGTATGTAACCTATTTTGATTATATCCACCCCATCTACTCCCAACTCTGCTGCCCCATGAGCGACCTATCTCCTCCCAACTCCACATTTTAAATGTGTTTAATAACTCACTGAGGCCAATTAGCGCTGCCTGGCTTCTTTGACACGGTACCATTACTATGTATGTATCTTCTTTGAATAATAAAAAATTGTAACAATGATAAAGGACATGCATGGCCGATTATGAGAACCACACCCTGATACAGACGGATGTGTCCACGCCTTCTGCTTGCTAAGGCGGGTTCACTAGGCAGGACTTGAAAGGTGAGGAGAATTGGGCCCAAGACTTTCTTCACCGTAGCAGATCACCTAACAATCCGGTTTGACAAGGCTCACGTAAGAAGCAGCAGATCATCACTACAGCCATGGTGACACACTGAAGGGACATATTTCCAGAATGATGCACCAGGCTACCTGTGCAGGTTGGAATACAATGGGGAAAGTCATACCCGGTTTTCTCTCTGTGGTTAGTGCAGTCCAACTCCCATCCCATCCCCTACTGCCCCAGGAAACCTGAGCAATGCAGTCCCTCTTGTAGTGAAACTTCCTTCAGGTTGAGTAGCTTCCAGACTGAAATTCTTTTACACAAACAAGTCACACACCTAACAAGGTTCTGTGTCATAGATGGTAATTTCCCTAAGACTGTGAAAACTCAAGGCATCAGCTAGCCAGACACCCCAAGGAGGGAGCAAGTCCTTCCTGTCTGCCTGGGGAGAACTGACTGTCAGCACCACTTCCTCAGGGCTCCAGGCCCATGCCTCACCTCTCGGTCAGCAAGTTGTTCATAAAAGTGCAAAGGAAGGCGGAAATACCTTATCGTCAAGCAGTAAAGTTGGGTTAAGTAGATGACAGCACACACGCACACACGAGCACATGTGCACACAGATGCATGCACGCACACTGCCGCCACCAGCACCACCATCATTACCATATGCAGGCATTAAATACGATACAGACTAATAGTTTTGGAAAGTGTCACATTTTTTGAGCAAGAACATAAGCAACAGAATCTCTTGTGTGGTGTGACTATGGAAATTTACAGTCACGATCACACAGAGAGATTTATATAAAACAGAACAGTCACCATCAACTCCCATCTCTGTAGTAAGGACTTCAGATGGCATACTTTCTTTGTGGGTTTTTTTTTTTTTAATCCTGTGTTGCTTAATTCCAGCCAGCATGTGCTGTTTTTATAAAGATAATAAAGACACTTGGGAAAAGATAGGAATATTGCTTTTTTTAGAACCAAAGACATATTTTCAATAGTGTTAGGTGATTGTGTGTGTGTGTGTGTGTGTGTGTGTGTGTATGCTCAACACTGTGTATCTGTGTGTCCCACATCCATATATTCTAGTAACAGAGAATCAGAAATGTTAGGGGGAAACTGTGCCTGTTCTGAATAATGTGCAGACATTTTCTTGTCATTATTTCCTAAACAATACACCATGACAACTATTCCAATAATAATCACACTGTACCGGGTCTTATAAGTTATCTGGAGGTGACCTAAATCATACAGAAGGGTGATGTGGGATTCTCCTCTGTATGCTGTGAATACCATTAATGAATAAAGAAACTGTCTTGAGCCCGTGATAGGGTAGAGAAGAGCTAGGTGGGGAAAACTAAACTGAATGCTGGGAGAAAGGAGGCAGAGTCAGCGAGAAGCCATGGAGCCCCACCGGAGACAGATGCCAGAACTTTACCCTGTAAGCCACAAGCCTCATAGTAAAATATAAAATAACGGAAATGGGTTAAATTAAGATTCAAAAGCTAGCCAATAAGAAGTTAGAGCTAATAGGCCAAGCAGTGATTTAATTAATACAGTTTCTGTGTGGTTATTTCAGGAGTCTGGGTGGCCAGGAAATGAACAGGGAGGAAGAGGTGTCCTCGGAGAGTCTTAGGACTTTCCCTTCTTGGACAGATCTCCACTTCTGTGAACTTCCTGTCTTCTGGCCCTTGTCCCGCCCCCACCGTGAGTGAGAGAGAGAAGCACTGAAGTCTGACATTGCCACTCTCCTGTCCAAACCAGTCGTTGAGAAGCCGTTCCTGATGACTTTGCCCACAGCCCACTTGGTAAACAACTGGCAGACCTATCTCCTAGGCACCTCTGTCATCTCTCCACACTCCCACTCTCTGACAGCAAAAGTCTCGTGTACTTTAACATCCAACTCAGGCGCATTTTCACCGTCCTGGCAGCCCAGGGGAAACCCTTCTCTTCTCAACCCAGTGTTCTCCAAGTCTATACCATTCCAACGGTTGTGTTCAGTCACCTCATCCCTGACCCAGATGTATCAGTTAGCTAGAAGACTGTAATCCCAGCTCCCAGTCACAGAAGAAAAGACCAAATAAAGCTGGGGGGGTGGGTGGGTAGAGGTGGTCAGATCTCTGTGAGTTTGAGCCTAGCCTGATCTACAGAGCAAGTTCCAAGACAGCCAAGGCTACACAGAGAAACTCTATCTGGAAAAAACAAAAAACTAAAAAAAACCAAACAAAAGGCCAACTAATTCCCAGTGCCTTTCTTCTTTCTGTTGAGGTCTTAAAGGACCACAACAAATCGTACCCTTCTTCACTACGCACATTCTGAACCAGGTAAGAGAGAAGACATAGAAGCAAGGGCGAGAAGGATGGCAATATCACCTTGCATCACTGGTCAGACTTGGAAATGCTGAGCGTGTTTCAGACCTGCGGGTAAGTGGTCTTAAAACTGAACACCAGAGGGCAGTGAGACTACTCAATAGGTAAAGGTACCCACTGCCAAGTCAGAAAACCTAAATTCAATCCCAGGACTCTCCCTGTAGAAGAAGAGAACTCACTCTTGTCCTCTGACCTCTTCACACACACACCCTAAATATCAGTTTGAGCACTGGAGAACGCACAAGCAAACACACGTAGACACACACACAATAAATAAATAATAAATAAACAAACAAACAAATAAATAAATGTAAAAAAGTTAAGCTGAGCCCCAGAATTAGACAGACGTAAACCCAATTTTAAGGTCCACACTGCAGAGAAACAGAGTATAGCAGAGCCCACACACCCAGTGAGTTAGGCGGAGAGCAGAACTAAACACATCCAACCCTTTATCCTGCACCACTGGTCACAGAAAACAGTCTTCCTCCAAGAGAAGAGGGACAGGGTGTCACACCATAAATACCCCTCCACAGGGAGGGAAACATCACAGAGAAACATTCTCTCCGGTGATCTCCACATCCAGGAATTCCACATGCTCTCTTTCAAGAGGCCAGAAGTTGTCTCTAAGACCCTGAGGTTAGGACACTATTTATGTCTAGCACACTGAGGGGCTCTGAATAGGCTCGGCCTCATTCAAAGTATATGGAATCCCAAACATTTAACCGTTGGTATGCCACGGTCACCAGCTCATCACAGCTGAAGCCTGAACTATCTAAACAAAGGCTTGACCGGTCTGAACAGATCCTGGCAGCTGTGCTCTGTTAAGACTTTACCCTCTCCTTGATTATCTGCAAACCTCCATGATGAGGACACTGGGAACTGAAGTGTTGGGATAATGAAACATTAAAAAAAAAAAAAAGTCATGCATCCGAAAGCCCTAGTGCAGAGACTCTGAGGTAACCATGTTGATTCTTCAGCTTCTGTTCTCTGGTCAGAATTTATCTCCAGTCCTGTCTAGAGACGGAGGTACCTCACTGGACCCCAAGACCCCAAACTGGCACATGCTGTTACTTCCTATGATAGCTGGACAAGCCTCTAGCTCTTCGTCACACCGAGGCCGTCATATTTGCTGAGCTGCCTAGTCTCCCAGAGTTCTTAAAATCATCTTCCTTTTTTGCATTTCCCTATTTACTGTATGCTATGTTCTGCATGTGTGCTCACACACGTGTGCTGGGAGGAGAGCATCGCTGTGTGCATGGGAGGCAGAGGACAGCTTACAGGACGGAGAGAGAGGGAGGGAGGGAGGGA
The DNA here is from genome assembly GCF_000317375.1 of Microtus ochrogaster. Taxonomy (NCBI): domain Eukaryota; kingdom Metazoa; phylum Chordata; class Mammalia; order Rodentia; family Cricetidae; genus Microtus; species Microtus ochrogaster. The sequence goes on from NC_022011.1 coordinate 92,093,562, forward strand.
GGGAGGGAGAGAGAAAGAGAGAGGGAGGGAGGGAGGGAGAGAGAGGAAATGGGTAACTTTAAATGTAAGAGCTAGTTAGTAATAAGCCTATACCATAGGCCAAATATTCTGTAATTCACATTAAGCCTCTAAATATTATTTAGAAATGACTGTGGGACAGTGTGGGATAGAGAAACCTCTACTTATATACCACAATATCAGAGTTATAATTGGGTATCCTCATTCCGTATAAATATTAATAAAGCACCACAAACTCTTGACTTAAAATAAGAGAAAATTATTGTCTGACAGCTCCTGAGGCTGAAAACATAATGTCAATATGCTGGCTGGGCCATGCCCACTCCTCAGCTTCCTGTGGTGGGCCCTTCCTGAATTCCTCTAACTTCTGGAAGCCCCAGGCTCCTGTCTGTCTCTGTCTCCATGTTTGTCTTCCTCCTGAATCTGTGTCTTCTTTCCGAATCTGTGGTTTTACATGGCAGTCTCCTCCCTAGATGTTTATTTTCCTATAAGGACATCAGCCATAGTGGAATAGCCTCCATCTTCACTGCAAATGCTATCATCTTAGCTCTTAGATCAATTCTGCCGGCAAAGACCCTATTGGCAGATAAGGTGCCTCGGGGAAACACGTTCACAGCAGCGAGAAAGTGACGGCTCTGTTGAGTCATCTTGTGTTCTGTTAGCACGAGGCGTCTGGCTTCCCGTGTCCCTGACCTCAGGGACACTCAATGTTGGACGTTTTGCTCCTAAATGTGGTCCAAACTCATCCTTTACCTAATTCTCTCTCTAGGTCAATAGACGAGGCTTCCGTCACATGACGTGCCTCCAAAACCCAACCCAGGTAACAGCTCCCCAAAGAACTGGGTCACAGCTCTTCAAAGAACTGGGCCACAGCTCCTCAAAGAACTGGATCACAGCTCCCCAAAAAAACTGCTAATGCAGTTTTGCTGTTGTCTTGTTTGTTTGCTATATTTTTGTTCATTTACTTTTATTTTGAAATAGGGTCTCTTGTAGCCCAGGTCAGCCTTGAACTTCCCAAGTAGCTAAGGATGAGCTTGATCTTCTGATCTACCTGCCTCTACCTCCCAAGTGTTAGGGTTACAAGCAGCCGTCCCCACACCTGTTTAAAACAGTGCTAGAGATTACCCCAGGGTTTCTTGTATACTAGGCAAGTACTCCACCAATGAAACTCCACCCTCAGGCCCTGAGAGGCAAGCTTACTGTGGAGCAGAGGCTTGACATTCTGACTCACCTCCGTCTCAAAGGTTAAGACTACAGGCCTCTGCCAGCTCACTCAGTTTAGAACAGGAAATCTGAAGACAGAACGTTGTTCTAGGGGCCACAGGAAATGACTCAGTCAGTAAAGCGTTCAAGCATGAGGACCTGAGTTCGGATCCCCAGAGAACCCAAGTAAAATTCAAGTGCAGTGTCATGCCCTTGCCATCCTGGGGCTGTGTCAGCAGAGGCGGGAGTATCCCTGGAGCTCATCGCCCACCTGGTCCAACGGAATCAGTGAGTTCCACATTCAGCTGGTCTCAAGAAATAGGGTGGAGACCCACCAAGGAAGACCATGAACAGTGACCTCTAGCTTCCGTGTACACACACACACACACACACACACACACACACACACACGTGCGCACACAATACAATCTGACTGTATAATACCCATAAAACTACTGGAATGGACTGGGCTTTAGCCCTTTCTCCTTAGGTACCAGCTCTCTCATTCTGGGATAGTTGATAATCTCACCGAAGATCAATGGGTGTGATATTTAAATCAGAAGACATGCAGGATATCTTGGGGGGGGATGGATTTTGGGGTTTTATGTTTATTTTGTTGTGGTTTTGCTTGGTCTTGTTTTTGTTTTTGTGAAACAGGCTTTCTCTGTGTAGCCCTGGCTATCCTGGAACTCACCCTGTAGACCAGCCTGACACCCCCAATGCCAGGATTAAAGTCATGTGCCACCAGTGCCCAGCATGCGTGTATGATATTCAAATAACAGGTAAAGAAATTTCTTAACACATGGGTAACAACAGGCATTCAGTTCATGTTAGTCTCCCCTCTCCACTCTTTTGGTGCCGTTCATTTTGTGAAGGGGAGTGTGTGTGTATGTGTGTGTGTGTGTGTGTGTGTGTGTGTGTGGATATGCACATGAAGAGAACATGAAGCTGGAGTGGGGGTCCTAGGGAAGTTGAAAGACGGTAGTGGTGGATGGATATGGTCAATATACATTGTATAACTTTTCAAAAACTAAAAAATGTTATTTAAAAACCATTGGTGGACCAGTGAGATAGCTCGGCAGTTAGTAAAGGTTCTTCCACCAAGTCTGAGATCCTGAGTTCAATCCTCAGGACCCACATAACAAAAGGAAAGATAAAGAACTGACTCACACAATTGCCCTCTGACCACCATGCCCATGTGCATACTTAATATAAATAAGGTTGGGGTCCACAGATGTAGATCCACTAGCCGAGTGCTTGCCTAGCATACATAAAGCCCTGAGTTAATTTCCTAGCATTGCATAAATGGAGCACACTTTCTTTTTTTTTCTTTTTTTTTTTTTTCGAGACAGGGTTTCTCTGTGGCTTTGGAGCCTGTCCTGGAACTAGCTCTTGTAGACCAGGCTGGTCTCGAACTCACAGAGATCCGCCTGCCTCTGCCTCCCGAGTGCTGGGATTAAAGGCGTGCGCCACCACCGCCCGGCCACTTTCTCTATTTCCATCTAGTCCTGGATCCGGATCAGGCAAGAGCTCCATCCTCAGCTGGGGTCTTCCCACACCGATCAACAAATCAAGACACGGCAGCCACGGGCACAGACACAGACAGGGCCACGGACGTGACCAAAGGCCAACCTGATCTAAACCACCCCTCCTTGAGATGCCCTTCGCAGGGGATTCTAGGTTTTCTCAAGTTGAAAATTAAAGCTAACCACCACAACACCACCCCAACCACCAGAACCATAAACATATCCCTTTTAAGCCATCACTTCCTGACCTTCGTCCTAAAGTCTCATGTTTACTTAATAATGGAAAGTACAATCCAGTTTTTAAAGTTCCCAACATCTTTATTAAAAATTCCAACACTTTAAAAGTCCAAAATCTCAGGCACACACCTTTTATCCCAGCACCTGGGAGGCAGAGGCAGGTGCATCTCTGAGTTCAAGGCCAGCCTGGGTCTTCAGTATAAATTCCAGGTCATCCAGGATTACACAGAGAAACTCTGTCTCAAAAACTAAATAAAAAAATGATAATTAGGCCAGGCAGTGGTGGCGCACGCCTTTAATAGCATGACTTGGAGGGCAGAGTTAGGTGGATCTCAGTGAGTTTGAGACCAGCCTGATCTACAAAGCAGGTTCCAGGACAGGCTCCAAAGCTACAAAAAAAAAAAACCCTGTCTCATAAAAAACAAAAACAAGCTGGGCGGTGGTGGTGCACGCCTTTAATCCCAGCACTCGGGAGGCAGAGGCAGAGGATCTCTGTGAGTTCGAGGCCAGCCTGGTCTACAAGAGCTGGTTCCAGGACAGGAACCAAAAACTACAGAGAAACCCTGTCTCGAAAATCCAAACAAAACAAAACAAAAAAACAAAAACAAAAATAAAACCCAATAATAATAAAAGTCTGTCTGTCTGTCTGTCTGGCTCTCTCTCTCTCTCTCTCTCTCGCTCTCGCTCTCTCTCTCTCTCTCTCTTTGATAAAACAAAGTTTTGATAAAACAGTTTTGTTTCAGGGTGACCTCAGTCTCTAAATTCCGCCTGCCTCTGCCTCCCGAGTGCTGAGATTAAAGACGTGCGCCACCACTGCCCAGCTGAGTTCAAAATCTCTTAACTGTGAGCTTCCACAAAAACCAAGAAGGTCACATAATTCTACCACACAGTGACAAAGAATAGTCACCTCCCATCTCAAAGTGAAAGAATTCGGGGCACAGCCAGGAGTGACCAAACCAAAGACAAACATCCAGCAGAGGACAGCGTTGGGAACTGGTGCTCGTAATCAACTGGGCTCCAAAAGACTTGGGCCACCCGACTCCTCCATCCCTGGCACCCGCAGACAGCAAACAATACAGTTGCTCTCTTGGGCTTCAGGTAGCCCTACTCAAACACAGATTTCCTTGGTGACCGTCCCCATGGTCCCAGCGCCTCCACTGCAGCTTGGGCTTCACTTTGACAGCCTCACAGAATGGCCTCACAGAATGGCCTCTCAGGACCTCTTTGCAGTGACCATACCCTTGGCCACCCCCTCCCCAAATGTATAACAATTAAAGTACAGGAGTGATTTGTGTGCAATTTTACTTTGTGAGCGTTTGGGCTCTGTGGAGAAGATTCTAGACCTTTTAACATTATTTTATGAGAGACCGTCCAGATCTAGCTTTCCAGGGACGGCTGCACACTTCCTACTGTGGTCTGCCCTTAGGGCAGTCAGTGTGTCCTGGAGTGGTTAGACGTGCTGCTGAGCATTCTCACGTAGCTGGGAAGTTAGTCATCCCTCCTCGGGGCTGGAATGTGTTTCTCCCATCTCTCTGTCAGCTGACAAGCTGTGTGCTCATTCTAGCCCAGGCATAAATATCACCTCTTGTGGGAGATTTCTAACTCCACAGATAGAAACCCTCCTTTCACTGTGCTCTTGTTTTCCTCTGTTAAAGAAAATAATATAGGACTGGAATTGTTTTGGTTGGTAGAATGCTTGCCTGGCATGCATAAAGCCCTGGCTTCTGTCCCCAATGCCATAAAAACAGAACATGGTGGCATATGACTGTACTCCCAGTACTTGGGAGGTAAGGGCTGGAGGATCAAAAGAACAGGTCATCCTCAGCTACACAGAAAATCTGAGGCTCAGGGACTCAGGACACCTGGAAGGGAGGGAAGGAGGAAGAGAGGAAGGAAGGAAGGAAAAATGATCAGAAATCAAAGATAGGGTACATCTTTTTTTGTCAACTTCTAGGCAGGGAGCCCCACAGAGTCTAGGAATGCTTTGGATCTAAGGATGCAGGAGGAGAAATGAGTTTGTTTTCTAAAGCAGCAGCTGGTAAACTGCCTCCCTCCTGAGTTAGGACGGCAACATCCCTGGGTGCTCCTGGCTGCCAGCGTTGTGTTTTAATCAAATTTCTCATAGATTTGGGTGGTCTTCCACGTGCTCCTGGCTCATGGCATCCAGTTGCCTCTGAGGGCACCACAAAGTCAGCACGGAGTCAGCTCATCTGCAGTGTGCCACTGGAGTGCAGACCAGGAGGCTAGGCAGGCTACCTCCTCACTCCACAGACCAGCAACAGCCACACAGAACCAGCGTTCTGGTTTCCAAAGGCAGCAGCGGGGTGTGTGTGTGTGTGTGTGTGTGTGTGTGTGTGTGTGTGTGTGTGTCCTGAGTGTGTGTGTGTGTGTATGTTCACTAATCTATCTCAGTCTCTCCACCCCTGGCCCCAGTATGGACAACTGAGATTAGTGTAAGCCATGTGGCTTAAATGAAATAATATACTATATACATACTGGAGAACTTGTCACAGAATAGATGCCAGGCAAATTACAGCCAAATAGTGAAGCCCTGGGGCTAGCTCAGCAGGATGCTGGCCTAGGCAGAAAAGGTCCTAGGTTTGGTCCCCAGCACAAGAACAAAGCATCCATCCACCTAGTGGGCTGGAATCTTTCTCTTGGGAACAAGGAGGCAGCCTCTAGATAAGGCCCAATAAATTGCCACAAAGTTACAGGACTGAAAATGGTTCCATAAGGAACTGATACACCTCCTAATCACCACGTTATACTATAAGCCTTTTTCCCATGGAGCCAGGCATCTGGAAACACCCACCCTTCCGTACCCATCAGTCCTTGGTACTGGCCCCATACAACCACATCCCCTCAGAGGGAGTGGACAGCAGCTCTGAGTATCACTGGTTGTGCACTTTATTGTTTACTGTGGGACAATGTTCTTGTACCCTGTAAAGATTTGCCACTTGGATTGATTTACTAAAACACTGATTGGTCAGTAGCCAGGCAGGAAGTATAGGTAGGCGACCAGAATAGGAGAATTCTGGGAAGAGGCAAGGCTGAGTCTGCAGTCGTCACCCAGATGCAGAGGAAGCAAAATGAGAATGCCTCACTGATAAAACGTACCAAGTCATGTGGCTGTCACAGACAAGAATTATGGGTTAATTAAAGATGTAAGAGTTAGTTAATAAGAAGCCTGAGATAATAGGCCAACCAGTTTATAATTAATGTAGGCCTCTGTGTGATTCTTTGGGACTGAACAGCTGCGGACCAGGTGGGACAGAAACATCTGTCAACAATTGTTGCGTTTATTTAACGGAAGTCACAAAGCTGAGCAGCTGTGCTACAGAGACATTGGGATAAGGACAAAGGCCATGGGACTGGGGGCATGGGTTCTTTCTCCTGCTCTGGAGACCTCTGGTCATCCTCTGAGCCCTGGCTGTCTGCTTTTTAAAGCCTGTGCCACCACCAAGTCCTTCTTAAAGCCCACCCATAATGGGTTTAAGTGCAAGGATTCTGCAGGGAGTTTGCCTTCTAGAGACGGAATTTATAATTAGCTGCTGGCAAAAGCCACTTAGGGACTTAACAAATCTGCACAGACATCCGTTATGCTACTCACTCCTGACCTGGAGCTTTGTATGAAATTCAGAAGTGAGGGCTTAGCTGTTATTCCCTCTGGGAAAAGCCTACCAGCTTCCTTCCACCCGTCTCCTCCTGTAGGGAGCCATTCTGGCAGGGTGGGTGAGATCAGCAGCCTCAGGAGAATGCAGTTTCACACAGTACCAGAGCCAGAAAAAAGTAGCTGGTCAAAGTAAAAGTGGAAGAGAACTACTACCCGTCAGTCTCCACCGAAGACTCTTCCCCAGACCGTCTATCTACAGCAGGACAGGGCCACACCTGGGTAAACAAGTGTGTGACTCACAGCTGTGGATGATGGGCTTTTATTTTCTCCACTGCCGTGTTGCATTCAAACAGACAGAATCTAGAGGAAGGGCCGTGAGTCACTGATGACAAATCATGGGTAGAATAGGGGAATAGGTGTCCTGCTGTGTCAGCATCCTGAGCCTCCCTCCTAAGGTCCTTGGGCCAGCATCCCTCAACCTTGACACGCTGGCATCTAGGACTGAGCACCTCCATGCTATGGAAGCCTTTCTGTATGCTGCAGGATGCTGGACAGCACAGAAGTCTCTACTCAAGATTCTGACGGAACCCCCACTCAGTTGTGGCGGCTAAAGATGCCTCTAGCACAGGCTACATATGTTCGCTTCTTTTTGTAGTACCTCCTTTTTGTCTCACATCCCAGGCTAGATTCAAGCTTGTGGGGTAGCAGAAGAGTTTAGACTTCTGATTCTCTCGCCTCTACCTCCAGGGTGCAGGGAATCCAGGCAGGCACCGCCCCATCTGGTTTGTGTGGTTCTAGGGACTTCCTGCACACCAGAAAAGCATTTTACCAACTAAGCTACATTTCCAGACCCTAGTGGTTACATTCTTAAAAATTAAAAAGGAGCCAAACATGGTGGCATGTGTACAGGTCATCTCGGTTCTCTGGAGCCAGAAGCAAGACTCTCAGCATTCAAGGCCAAGTGATGCCGTAGAAGCCCCTGGGAGAAGAAGGAGGAGGGGAAGGGAGAAAAGAGACAGCATTCTTCTGCGGAGCTGTGCCTCTTTCTTCAGGCCAAGGTCCCAGCCCAGGAGATGGCCACCTGCATACAGAATCTGTCTTCCCACCTCGATAAGCCTTTCTGGGAACATCCAGGGGCATGTTTCTATGGTGATAATAAATCCAATGAAGTTGGCAGTAGAGGCTAACCATTATAGCATATAATCGACATCTTAAATTCAGTAATCCAGTATTTTGCTTTATATATATATGCATTTTAGTTTTCGAAATTATAGCATAATTACATCATTCTCTCTTCCTTGTCTGTCCTTCAAACCCCCCCCCCCCACACACACACACACATACTTCAATCCCCTTTACTCTCTCTAAAATTCATGGCCTCTTCTCTTAAACTGTCGTGTTCTTTTACTTTCTTTTCTTTCTTTTTTTTTTTTTAAATCAGTACCAGGCCTTCAGCTCTAATGTGCCTTTTATTTACAATTTATGGCAATTTAGGCCAGACACATTTCCTGCGCTCGGCAGCTTCACGGAGTCAGTAACTAATAAAGATGGACAACATAAGGATGACAATGTCCTCACAGACTGAAGGTCACCCCTGCCCCCACCCAACACCAGGGGCTTCCAGAACTAAGCCACACAGCGAAGGATGCTGTCAACTGCATCCAGTCTGTCCCTTAGTATTCCAGGGTATTGGTTCCGGGACCCATGTGAATAACAAGATCTGCATTTAAGTCCCTTCTACGCAGCGGCTTAGTATTTGCATATAACCTACCCACAGCCTCCCATGCATATCCTCTGCAGATCACTGAATGACCCTAACTATGCAAATGCCATGTAAAGAGTTTTCACCACTCTACGGCTCAGGGAATAAGGACAGGGGAAAGTGTCCCTGACCACCCTCGGGACACAGGCAAGTTTTCTTCCCAGTATTTTCCAGTCACAGTTGGTTAAATCTGTGACAGTAAAATCCATGGCTTCAGAAAGCTGACTGTATTTATAACTCAGAAAACAACCCATTTCAATCAAGAGGCTTCCGTCCTGTTCAAAGCAGTGGCCTCTACCAGGCAGAATAACAAGATCACCTGCAGGTTCTCTGATCCCTTGGGAGGAGGTGGCTTCAAACCCCCAGGAAGAAAGCTTCTAGCCCTACCAATGTCAACACCTGTCTCCTGGGAGTCACGTGCCTCAGGCCAGCCCTTCACACCCTGCTCCATTCCCTGAAGTTCACCTTGCTACCTGCCTGTCTAACACAAGGCGGTGGATCCACCTAGCCCTGAGGTCCCTGCCTCCTGCGCCAGCGTCAATTCCCCAACCTTTCACCCATCTCTGACTGACAACTAAAGTGCTCACTTGAGTTGAGTTAAATACCTTTTTCCCCCTTCCTTTCTGAGGCAAGGTCTCTCAAGCACAGGGACTTGGGTTTGATCCCCAAAATCTGCTTACAAACTCCGGGCATTAGAGAGAACACACTTGTAATCTCGGGGCTAGGTAGGTGGAGACAGGGGCTCTTGGCGAGCCAGCCTAGATTACTAGACAAGTTCAAGGACAATGAGAAACTGTCTCAAAAAAAAAAAAAGGTAGACAGTGCCCTAAAAATGATACCTGAGGTTGTTCTTTGCCCTCTGCATCTTCATGCGTGGACACACAGAAACACACACATACTACATACACATAATTAAATCCTTACACCTGGTCCATGATGCCTGACACACAGTAACAACCCAATAGACATGTGTGTGAGTCGGTTGGTAATGGCAAAGACAGACTAGACGTGGGATGGGAGGAAGTCTTTGTAAGGTCTCCACGTTTGAAGTTGGGGAAGAATAGACCTTTTATCTGCAGCTCCCCAGGCCCTAACCTCGGGTCCATGGAGAGCTGCTTGAACAGCCAGATTTATGGCCCAGGAAGTCAGCTCCAGCCTTCTGCCTGTGCCCATTCCTGTAGTGCGGTCTCCCTCCCAGAACAGCTACTAAAACCTGACTATGAAGGAAGAAATACAGCCCTAGTCCCTGCCTGTTAGAAGCGCTGCCTCAGGATCCACTTAATTTGACAGCTTTTAGGATTTTCTTCTGGTCTAGATCTTGGGGACTTCTTTATTTAGCTTTGGAGTCAGTCACGTCTTTCAAAATATTTTCTTAACCTTTTCCTGCACTTCTGAATTTGAGGCCGAAATGAGTCCCTATTTCTGCTATGTCTTCCACTGACTGAAATCGTCAGACAGACATGCTAATATAAATTTACTGATCTAAATGCCTTGCTCCTAGTCAGGTATCATGGTGTACTTCTGTCATCCCAGTACTTCGGAAACTGAGGCAGGAGGATCACTGGAATCCAGGAGCTCAAGACCACCCTGGGCAAGAGAGCAAAACCTAGTCTCAAAAATTAATAAATTAGTGAATTCATGACCAAGTCTCTCTTCCAAGTCCATCAATGAGTTCCCATTTGCCTCAGTTTAGAGTCTAAAGACCTAAACCTGGCATGCAAGCTTCCTGGTGATAGGACTAGGTTGGTTGATTCTAATCTTAGATTTACATCCTCCTGCAAAGGGGAATTGGGACACAAACACACAGGGACACTGTACAAAGATGAAGGCAGAGCTCTAAGTGACAGCTGCCCGGAAAAAGTCCAAGTCTAGAAAGAGGCACAGCATGGATCCTCTTTCTTTCCTCGGAGGAAACCAAGCCTGCAGATCCCTGGCCTCACATCTCCGGCCCCAGCATTGGAGAAGAGTATCCACTGTGACTGAGCTGCCCAGGCAGAGGCTCGACAGGAGCCATAGCAACCGAGTCCCCAAAGTACCACAGCATCACGCCCCCGTGTACTGCAGTAAGTCATTAAATCCACCCATGCTCAAGGAAAGAGAGAGAGTGAGGGGCCATCTCTTGAAAGGGAGAGCATGAGAGAATTTGTGGCCGTGGTTTAAGAGCACCACCAGAGCCAGAGTTCCTTCTGGAAGCTTACAATGAATTCTCCTCTGTTTAAGCTGATTTCAACTTGACTCCTGAGTTTTGTGACCAAAGATTTTTATTTAAAATACATTTAAGAGAGCCTGGCAGCACATGCCTGTAATCCCAGAATCTGGGAGGTAAAAATAGGAGAGTCAGGTGTTCAAGACCAGCCTTAGCTATATAGTGAGTTCCTGGACAACCTGGGCTACATGAGACCCTGTCTCAGAACAAACAAACACAACTGTGTGTATGTGTGTATGTGTGTGTGTGTGGTGGGGAGACTCTTCCTGTCAGGAATGTTTCATAGGACCTGCAATATTAGTTTAAGAAACCATTTGTTCAAGCCAGGTGTGGTTGCACATTCTAGTTCTCTGTGAGTTCAAGGTTACCCTGGTCTACATAGTGAGTTTCAGCCAAAACTACATAGGAAAACCCTGTCTCAAAACTAGCCTGGTCTACAAGAGCTAGTTCCAGAACAGGCTCCAAAGTTACAGAGAAACCCTGTCTTGAAAAGCAAAACAAACAAACAATAAACAAAAAAACCAAAAAACAAGAAATGATTCATTCAGTCTTGGGAGGTTGAGGCAAAAGAAATGGTGGTTTGAGGCCAATATAAGATAGATATCAAGACCCTGTCTCAAATTTAAAAAAAACAAAACAAGGAGAGAAGAAGGAAGGGAGGGAGAAAAGGAAAGAGGAAGGAGGAACGAAGAGAGGGAGGGAAGGTCATTAAGTGTCTGAACTAGCAGCTCATTTCCCCTGTACGCTATCTGCAGCTTCCTGTTGTATACCTGCTCCAGAAGCTGCCATGGAGGCTAACTGTGAGAGCAGTTAACAGTTTGCAAGTGTGTGGAATACCAAGGTTTGCCCTTGAGATGATTGGCGTTCAGCAGATACTGAGGATTTGATTTTCTACCCTTACGTGAAGCTAAAGCTTCCTTGTAACTGCATAGACGTGTGCATCACTCAGCAAGAAGGCTTGGAGATAAACCTGCTACACACCTCGTGTTCCAGAAACAGCATGGTGAATAAGAAAGCCCCAGCCCTCAAGAAATGTACAGTCTCAGGCCGGGCGGTGGTGGCACACGCCTTTAATCCCAGCACTCGGGGGGAGGCAGAGGCAGGCGGATCTCTGTGAGTTCGAGACCAGCCTGGTCTACAAGAGCTAGTTCCAGGACAGGCTCCAAA
>NC_022011.1:92105393-92129977 GCF_000317375.1 Microtus ochrogaster
AAAAAAAAAAAAAAAAAAAAACCAAAAAAACAAAAAAAAGAAAGAAAGAAATGTACAGTCTTGCATCAACACTGTTTGTCCCAAGACGTAATTTTGTTGTTGTTTTCTTGAATTAATAGTAGTTCTGCCTGTCCCCATCTGCCTCTCCAAACAGAGCCTCGCTTTCCTGCAGGGCTGCCTTTTTTTCCAGGCACTAGATGCCTGACGTACGGAAGCGAAGAGGTCCCGTCTTTGAGGAGTGACGGGTTTAGCAGAAAGCATATGGTCAGAGACACAGTTGTCTGGAGCTTAATTTTAACATTCTGAGAATCCTTCTCCCCCTCTCGGGCTGCAGAAGATCTGGGCCAAGGACTGTGAGTGGGTGAAAAGGGAGAGAAAATGGAAAACTAAAAATGACAGCCGGAGGAGCAATGGTACGTTCTCACTTGAGCCGAAACTGTGAAGATGCCGCTGGGGCGGTCGGGTGGCGTGGGTGGATGTAAATGGGATGTAAATTCCATCCACACCGACTCAAATTATTACAGTTCCTTTGGTTTGTGTACTTAAGTGTGGGTCATCGGGAACACCTCCTGGAGCTGAGAAGTGAGTCACAGTTGCGATCCTTTCCCTTGGCTCCCTGCTGTGGCCCCTTGTATTTCTCTTTACACGGTGGAACTGGAGACAGTCTTGGAGGGTTCTTCTAGGTTCCGCATACATTTTTGGTGCAGAGAGGGATAATTTCCCTTGCCACCAGTATCTTCGAGAAATGAACCTTAGAAGGGGAACACTTAGGAAATCCAAATCATGGCGACGACATGCAATGATAAGGAAAAAATAAAATTACAGATAATATTCATAGTGGTAGGCGAGAGTAGAAAAACAGACATCTCCCCGGTACAAGGTTGCTGGGGACTCTCCACAGCCTCCTAAAACCCAGAGATAGAGAATTGTATCTTGCCTGTGTCTCCCTGACGTCTTACCTGGTGCCACGTATATATCGGACTACAAGCTGTTTAGCTGACGAAGGGAAACTTTTCCATCTGAATTCTTTTCTACCCAGTGAAGCGGCCGGTACCACAGGCATCCTGGAAGCAATGTTTGTTTTTATTTTAATTTTGTGGTAGTGGAGTTGTTTGAGATGGGGTCTCATTACATAGCCCAGGCTGACCTCAAAGTCAGAACCCCCCCCCCCCGCCTTAGCCTTCCAAATTCTGGGATTACATGACTCACTCTGCCCAGATCCAGAAAAAAACAAAAATGCCTTATGGGGGTAACTTTCAGTATTCTTTCCAGGCCTATGAAAGCTTAATTAAATGAAATTGAATTGGATTCCCTGAAACTCGGGTTTTAGACTTTTCACATTCGTCTGTATTTGAGGTCATCTTGCTTCCTATTCTGCACCAGCTCCAATCTGTTAGGTCTTTCTTCTTGTCTCAGATTCTCAAAGATCCTTTTGTGCCTAATGTAGAAAAGGTAACAGTTTGTTCAAGTCTTTGTTCTTGGGTGTGCCCTGAGATACCTTTGAGCAATTTTCAGTTTGCTTTTTGGATGGCTCCATTTCCCCCAAAATCATTTCCTTCTACTATTCAATCAATAAAAACATTTGGGAAACCAATAGCTTCCCACTATCTGTTTGGAAATATATCAAATACAGCCCATGAAAACACTCTGGTCCCTCCTTCAAGGTGCCTACAGTTTGGCAGATCACGAACATGATCAACCACAGGATCCTAGGAGGATCCCAAGGAGTCAAGTTCATTTTTAAAATTATAGGTTTCTTTCAGCATGTGTTGAAAACACAGCTCTTGTGCTGAATCTGTTCACTTGAGGAACAGCGCTTCGTAAGGTGAAACTAGATTTATTTTATCTTTAAATGAGCTCTTTGTTTTGTTTTGTTTTTGTTCGTTGGGTTTTTGTTGTTGTTTGGTTTGGTTTTGGTTTTGAGGCAGATCCCTCTACAGAGCCCTGGCTATCCTGGAACTCACTATGTAGACCTTAAATTTAAGGCTAGCCTTAAATTCTCAGAGAAAGACCTGCCTCTTTCTCTGATTTAAATTTCTGGGATTTGGGGCTGGAGCAACCATATGTGGCTCACAACCACCGGTAATAAGATCTGGTGCCAACTTCTTTCTGCAGGCATACATGCATGCAGACCATGCATACATAATAAATAAATAAATCTTTAAAAAATAAATAAATTTCTGGGATTTAAAGGTATATGCCACCATGCCCAGTCTTAAATGAGTTCTTAACACTAAATATTACTAGTAGCATGTAAATTTGGCAAAAATTATGACCAACTTTTGAAAAGTACTGCAGCTGGCTATACTTTAGATGTTGCTGGGTAGTATTTCCAAAACCTACCCACCCCTAACCTTGCAACTGCCATTGGATTGTTTTTAAAGTGTGTTTATAACCAAAAATTACGTGGCATACCTAAGATAAAGTCTAGTAGTATTTTAGAAGAAAGAAATAATTCTTTCAGTTAGGGTAGACTGAAGGAGGGAAATTTTAATCAAAAATTTAAATCTGGGGGGCTGGAGAGATGGCTCAGTGGTTAAGAGCATTGCCTGCTCTTCCAAAGGTCCTGAGTTCAATTCCCAGCAACCACATGGTGGTTCACAACCATCTGGAATGAGGTCTGGTGCCCTCTTCTGGCCTGCAGACATACACACAGACAGAATATTGTATACATAACAAATAAATAAATATTAAAAAATTTTAAATCTGGTAATAATAAACTATGATTGTAAAAAAAATTGTGAGTTTGGGGAATAAAAACAGAAACCAAAAGAGGTCTGTCATGCAAGAGTCTGTCATGAGCACAGGGACAGTCCATGCCCAGTCCGTGAAGATCCAGCTGAAGGATTTAAAACACAATTTATTTATTTTTTATTTTTTATTTTTTTTGGTTTTTCGAGACAGGGTTTCTCTGTGGCTTTGGAGCCTGTCCTGGAACTAGCTCTGTAGACCAGGCTGGTCTCGAACTCACAGAGATCCGCCTGTCTCTGCCTCCCGAGTGCTGGGATTAAAGGTGTGCGCCACCACCGCCCGGCTTTAAAACACAATTTAAAAGAAAGTTTCTGAAGGCTGAAGAGATGGCTCAGAGGTTAAGAACACTGGCTGCTCTTCGAAGGTCCTGAGTTCAATTCCCAGAAACCATATGTTGGCCATCTGTGATGAGATCTGGTGCTCTAGGCACACATGCAGGCAGAACACTGTGTACATAACAAATAAGTAAATCTTTAAAAAGTTTCTGCATCTTCAGCCTTGGAGGCTGGGTCTATCTGTAACTAAGGGGGGGGGGGATATGGTATGACATCATCAGACTCCGAAGTTTTTTTTTTTAAATATTTATTTATTATGTATACAATATTCTGTCTGTGTGTATGCCTGCAGGCCAGAAGAGGGCACCAGACCCTGTTACAGATGGTTGTGAACCACCATGTGGTTGCTGGGAATTGAACTCAGGACCTTTGGAAGAGCAGGCAATGTTCTGAGCCATCTCTCCAGCCCGACTCCAAAGTTTTGAACTCCCCTATCAGCACCATCATTTGCTAAAAGGTCAGAGAGTCAGGTAGCTGGAAGAGAGATGAGGTAGGATGTGGAGGCTCAAGTGAGGGAGAAGGAGAGGTGGGCCTGAGGCAGAATTGTCCAGAGGCAGAACCGGTGGGCAGAATCAGTAGCAACTGGACGCCTGCAACTTTGGGGCGTTCAGCACTGCCTTCTGTGGACAGCAGTCCCTTGAGACTCTATCCATCCTTCGGCCCCTCTGAATCTGTGGACTACAGAATGTTCCGGTTTCTGCTCAGACTCATCCTTTTCCCTTCTTGCCATCTACATTCATTTGCCAATCTTCATTGGCTGCTCAGATCCTCCCTGGAGATACTGGCCTTCAGCAACCCAACAATAATAATGTACTCTTCAAATTGATTATTCTCTTTTGTCTTTGCTTCAAAGAACAAAGCTAGATCCTGCAATTTTAGTGAGTTTAAGTTACAATCCACAGTCCATATGAGGTGTTGCCCATTGGGATCTCACTAGATATCAGATATTCTACTAATATGCATATTCTAAGTACTACATCCCAAATGGCTCAACAAACATTTCTTGTAAAGATTTTCCAACCCAACTTTACAGATTCTAGGAGTCACAGACATTATAGAATCCATTTAAAGCTTCACTGCTGGGCTGGAGAGATGGCTCAGAGGTTAAGAGCATTGCCTGCTCTTCCAAAGGTCCTGAGTTCAATTCCCAGCAACCACGTGGTGGCTCACAACCATCTGTAATGGGGTCTGGTGCCCTCTTCTGTCCTGCAGGCATACACACAGATGGAATATTGCATATATAATAAATAAATAAATAAATATTTTTAAAAAAGCTTCACCACTGTCTCCAACAACTTGAATATAGTTTTTTAATGAATAGACCATTAGTTAAGCACACCTTTGTGTATGTGTATGAGTGTTTCCTCAGTTGTTCTGGGACAAGCACTGGCCTCATAGAGATCCGCCTGCCTCTGTCTCCCCAGTGCTGGGATTAAAGACATGGACTGATGTGGGAGTGTCATATATCAATCTGTTGATTTCATTGGTTGAGTAATAAACAAACTGCTTGGGCTCATAGCTTAGAACATAGGTGGGTGGAGTAAACAGAGCAGAATGCTGGGAGGAAGAGGAAGTGAGCTCAGACTCCACAGCTCTGCTCTCGGGAGCAGATGCCTCAGAGAGACGCCATGCTCCCCGCTCCTGGGAAGATACACTCCCGGTAAGACCGGTGCTCACTAAGACCGGTGCTCACAGATTATTAGAGATGGGTTGATCGGGATATCAGAATTAGCCAGTAAGGGCTAGAGCTAAAGGGCCAAGCGGTGATTAAATGAACACAGTGTCCGTGTAATTATTTCGGGTAGAGCTAGCCATGTGGGCGGCCGGGTGCCGGGACGCAGCCCGCCGCTCCTATTTCTACAATGGACCACATCGCCTGACTTAAAATATCTTTTTTCTAAACAAGTTGCTTTCCTGTGCTCCTCACACCACTAGTACAAAGGTCCGTACCTGGGCGGGAAGCTGGGGCTAGGTGGTCACTGGAGACCAGATGTGACCTCAAAGGTCCTTTATTTCAGATCTTTTCTTAGCAGGTGAGGAATAAGACATAGTGAGAGAATTGTCCAAGGTAATAAAGCAAATAGTTGCAGAACTGAACCTAAAAAACAAGTCCCTCTGTTGGCCCAGGACTGTTTCTGCCCCTCCCCTATTCCATTTAAGACAGCAGGGAGGGTCTTCTCCCTCAGTCAGCTTGGTAACACCACTTCCCCCTTGTCCTCCAACAGAAACTTGCTTGACTCCAATGAGCAGGCTTGTGAGGGTTTCCTGTGACTAAATTCAAGGATACAGCCACAGCCATTTAAAAGGAAGGTGAGAAGAGGGTGGAAAGGGTGAGGGGAAGGAGGGTGTCAGATCATTGCTGCTGCTTTCATGAGTTAGCATCAGGCAAGCCCTGAAGGACATTTCCAAAGGATGGCCTCATAGAGAATGCACAGACTTGCCAAGGACAAGATCCCTGTCGCACACAGGAGGGCATGCCCTGGAGAATGTCTGAACATACGACAGAATGCCTTCTGGTGTATACGACAACACGGAGGAGACCTGAAGACATTGGCTTAAGTGGAAAGAAGCCAGACACAAAAGATCACATAATTATATAAATCCATTGATGTGACATTTCCAGAACAGGCAAATCCGTGAAGACAAAAATAGATGAATGGCTAATAGGAAATCGAAGAGAGGGCAGAGTGAATGACGGCTTAACAGGGATGGATTTTATTTTGTGGTGGGTGGCAGTGAGAAAACAGCTTTGGAATGAAATAGGATGTTCGCCAAACTTCGTGAATATATTAACGACCACTGAATTAAATACTTTAAAATCATGAATTCAGCGGTATATGAATTATATCTTTGTTAAAAATGGGATGGAATGGTTGTCAAAGTTATCTATGGATGTGTATGCACAGGGGGTGGGAGACTGGGGAAGACACCTGACATTTCTTGCTTACCTCCGTACCCTAAACATGCGATTCTTTCACTTCTTATTTTCTCACTTAGAGCACAGAGCAACCCTGAGAACTAGGCATATTCCCCTCGTCTCACAGATGAAGAAACCAAGGCTTACGGGTATAGTTAAGCCAAGAGTACATAACTAACTAGTGCCACGGCACAATTAGAAACCAAGTCTCCCGTGCATGGGGGCACATGCCTTTAATCCTAGTACCTGGAGGGCTGAGGCAGGAGGATCACAGATGGATGCCAGCCTCAGCCACCTAGTGACATCCGGACCAGCCTGGGACACATAGTTTTTGGTTTTGTTCTGCTTTTCGAGACAGGGTCTTGTGTATTCGGGCTCAGATCCAGTGTGGTGTGCATTCAACGCAAGCACGTTAATAGCTAAGTTGCATATCCAGTTCTGAGATCGTGGGTCTATATATAGACACAGGCCCAAGCCTCTTTGGCTTCACAGGCCTTGCATCGTCCACCCCAGCACAATAGTTCCCATTAGCTTTGCATGAAAGAAATCGAGTACTTCTTGGGTGTTCTCCCTCACCGTGTCATCCACAGCAGTGAAGACACTCAGAAAATGCCATCTGATGGCCCAGCAGTGGCAGGGGTAACCACACCCCAGTTACCAAGTTCATCTTGCTGGGGTTCCCCACTTACCCAGCTCTCTGGGTAAACATTACAGCTCCTCTTTGGGATCTGTCTGCGTACTTATGTTGCACGGTGGCTGGCGACTTAGGGATGATGACACGCATCTTCACCGACTCCACAGCCCCATGTCTTTCTTCCTCCGTGTCCTTCATTTTCTTGATATCTGTTACTCTGCTGTGGTAACATCAAGCTCTTGGTGAGCCCCCAGCCTTGCACAGGTGCATCTCTTTGAGGCCCGTGTAGTCTAGCTCACCATCTTTGTGGTGCATGTGACTGCTGAGGGCTTCCTGAGGGCCTCCATGGTCCGTGGCCATTTCTCTGCCATTTGTTGACCCCTTTGTCATGATTCTATTGTGACTAAAGAGACCTGTCTCCAGCTGGTGGATGCTTCCTATGCATTTGGCAGTAAGGAGGACAGCAAACATCACATATTTAATTCATGAAGCATGTTCTTATCCAGTATCATACTGAACCATTGCCACCGTATAACTAACAGCTATTGTTACAATAATCACATTTTACAAACAAAGAATACGTGTCTGGGAAAATAAGTAAATTAGCTAAATTCATTAAGAGGGTATTTGGGCTGGCAAGATGACTTAGGGAGTTCAGGTACTTGCTGCTCAACACTACAACCTAAATTTAATCTCTGGGTCCCACGTGGGTGAAGGGGAGAACCAACTATGGAAAGTTGTCTTTTGATCATCTGTGTGCCCTGCCCAGCATACAAAGTCATAAATAAAAATAATATAGGAGCAAGATGCATATTTATATGCTAGAGGGTATGTGCTCAGCATCATGTGTTCCACGGCCAAGCAAGGGGTTTTCAGTTACACCACAACTACATTGAGTCATGTGTTGTTACTGTTTCAGCTTGCTTTATTTTGGAGACCAAAGTATCCCTCTAGCTTGAGTTTTCCTAGAACTCATTTTAAGTTCTTACTGTCCTTATATCATAACTCCCAGGAAACCTCAGACAGGGGACCCTACCAGCATTGCTAACTCGCCACCATCTTAGGGAAGGAGGAGGGAGAACAGGCCGCTCAGAAAGAATGTCAGGAGAAAGGTATTTTTACATCTTGCTGCAGCTGTATTCTGTTGACAGATCTTATTAGAACCTGGGGGTCATCAAGTTGCAGAAACCAAGGTGCTCCTGGATTCGTCCTGCTGGCTGGCTCCCACCAGAACTGGCTTTGCCACAAATGGGTGCAGTCAGGTGAATGGCATCTCTCACTAGGACTGAGCAGTAAGTCATGAGGAGCATTTCTGGAATGACTGGAAATTGATACAAATAACAAAAAAGCAGTAGGGGTGAGGACCTGACCCGCCCAAGCCACATCATCCTCAGGTTCCTGCACCACCAGATTTGTTTCCCTAGAGAAGTAAAGGGGTTCACCCAGGGTGTGGCTCAGAGGCATTGCTTGCCTAGAGCGCATGAAGCTCTCAGTTCAACTTCTAACACCACAATAAATAAATAAACTTCAGTACCAAGAGACTTTATCTTGCATCTCTCTTTTCTGGCGAGATGTCTGTACGTGTCTCACAGTTGCCAGGGGTGTGGGATGTGGGGTTTGTGTAGGTGGTGTGTGAATAGGGCTTGGGCAGTGACAGCATTATGTAAGATACTGGGCTTTGGAAGATGACTCAAAGCCTTTTTAAGTATTTGGTGTCAATAAATAAATAAATAAATAAATAAATAGTATTTGGTGTCAGCATTTTATATAAATAATGGGTGAGCATTTGTGTTTTAGAGAATCACTCAAGTTGAATCCAAAGATCTATTTGGGAGCTGAGCACGGGATAAAAGGCACGCTCCTAGCTGGGCCTAGTAACACACCTTTAATCATCCCAGGACCCGGGAGGCCGAAGCAGGTGCATCTCTGTGTGTTTGAGGCCAGCCTGGTCTACAGAGTGAATTTCAGGACAGCTAAGGCTATATAGCGAGAGGCTGTCTCAAGAAACAAAACAACAGAGACAGGTTCCCAAGTCAGCGTAAAGTCTAACTTGAACTAAGATAGCTACAGCCTGCAGGTTTGGATTATTGTTAATCGTCTTTCCAGATCTAATACATATTGTTCTAAATAGAGGGACTCTAGGCACACAGAAGCCTGTGGATACCAGAAGAGGGCATCAGATTCCCTACAACTGGAGTTACAGCTGGTTGTAAGCTGCCATGTCAGTACTAGGAACTGTACCCAGGTCCTATAGAAGAACAATCAGCACATTTAACAGCTAACCCTCTCTCCAGCCCCCACAGTTCTCTCTTCTATCTCTTTTCATTAGCAAACAATCAGTTCCTGGTATGTTTCACATTTCTTTAATTTATAAACTATGTTTTTAAAAGACAATTCCACATGTGCGTGTAAGCCTTACACTTACATACAGACTACTCTTCCCTCTCCCCCCCCCCCGTCATCCTTCCCTACCACCCTTGTCTAGAAAAAGAAAATGAAGAAGAAGGCAGCCCCCGAGTAAGGGCACCTGAGGCTACCCTTTGGCCTCCATGCGCACACACACACTTGCACATACACCCCAAAAGTGTGTATTTCCATTGCTAAGTGTGTTTCTGAGCAAACAAGGCCTACATGTCTTTCATTCGCTGTGAAAATGTGTATGGATAAAGAATCCAGTTTGCTACAAGTTGAGACCCTCTGGGATCTGAAGTTGCTACCGTCACAACTAAACAGACATGGAACAGATATTTACAGACATGTAATCTAGGACATGATGGACTATTACTCTGACGGATTCGCCTCTACCACCACTATGTTGCATCACCTCTAACCCAAGGCAATGAACGGATGTTAGTGATGTCATCCGTTTCCCATTATGCTGCCACCAGATGACATGGACACTATTAAAGCAGGTGCACTTGCAGAAGCTTCCCTAGCGGGACCACTTTTACCAAAATATTTGGGGATGGGAACTGCTCTTCTGAGTGGCTGTGATTTCCAAGCCCTCCTCTCATAATACATGATGCTAGCCGGCTACGGTGGCACACGCCTGCAATCCCAGTATTCAGGAAGCTGAGGCAGAGGATCAAGAATTTGAGGCCAACCTGGTAACATGGTAAGACCCAGAATCAAACAAGAACACACAATGGTTCTCAGAAAATTTTTTTCTAGAATAAAATGCCTGGTATTTTAACTTTATGCTTAAGTGTTTGTTTTGATAAACTAAAAAGGAAGGAGGGGGAAAATTCAATCCAGAAAATGAGAGAGACAGAGAATAAACTGTGGGAGAAACAGTGTTGCGGTGTCCCCTACCAAGTGTGAAGCCCTAAGTTTGATCCCTAACACCACACAGAAAAGGCATGAGGCTTCAAATATAATATAAAGGTTTAGTTTGATTTTACATTTGAAAGCTATACAGTATACCCTGTACATGTGAATATTCAAGCTACTAAAAATATTTTAAATATTGACAACATTTATTTTCTAACTAGTCTTATGACTAAAAATATCTATTTATTCAATTTACTTGAAATAGTTGGTAGAAAAATTTTCATTTTAACAATGTACAGAAATATAGTAGTTGTATACATGATGAAGTAGAATATTCTGAAATTGTTTTCAAAGAGAAAACTTAAATGTTTAAGTATCTTTCTTCTTTGGTCAAAGAAGTCTAAACAAGTTAAATCATTATCAATAATGTGTGGTCCTCAATGCCAGCACTCAGGAGGCAGAGGCAGGTGGATCTCTGTGAGTTCGAGGCCAGCCCAGTCTACAGAGTGAATTCCAGGACAGCCTGGGCTACACACAAAAGCCCTAAATTCAAACAACAACAACAAAAAGCATTAACTAATGCAAAGTCTCAGCTTATGTAAGTTAATCTAAGGCCCCAGCTCCCCTCTGCACAAGAAGCATTACTTTTTGTTTTCATCTTCTAACATTTTTTACATGTGTGTGTGTGTGTCTACTTCTGTGTAAGCCAAGTATGCAGGTGCCTATGGAGGGCAAGGGAGGGCACCAGATTCGGTGGAGCAGGAGTTACAGGAGGGCATCAGCTGCTTGGGTGCCGGGAACTGCTCAACTCTGGTCTGGAAGAATAGCAAGTGATCTTAGCCACTGACCCATCTCTCGGGCCTCCATTTTTCATTTTTAATACCTGCAAGTTCTCTTTTTGGGCTCATGACCTGTGGCAAAAACATGCTCACTTCAGGGCAATCTCATTTAAGTCAA
The DNA here is from genome assembly GCF_000317375.1 of Microtus ochrogaster. NCBI lineage: Eukaryota > Metazoa > Chordata > Mammalia > Rodentia > Cricetidae > Microtus > Microtus ochrogaster. The sequence goes on from NC_022011.1 coordinate 92,116,258, forward strand.
TACCACCCCTCACTGCCGTTCGTACACTTCTTCCCTTGGTGCAGTGCCAAGGCATAAAGCTGGAAGGAATCCTGCCTGGTTGTGGGCCTCTGTTGGCATCTGCCACACCAGCCTTCTTCCTGTTTGGTACCCAATGGACAAACAATGAAGATTATAGTCATAGCACCACATCGGAGTCAGGTCAGCATACTCGGTAATCTCAGTGTTTGGGAGGTAGAGATAGAAAGATCAAGAGTTCAAAGTAGTCCTCAGGTCTATATCAGTTCAAGACCAGCCAAAGCTACAACTACAAAACACACAAAAAAGCAAAGAATCCTTCTCGTTCCAAACAAAACCTCTGGAGGCTCTCAGCTACTTCTATGTCCCACACAGAGAATTTGGATGTGTCCACCCACTCCATGGTGCTACTCTGGTTCCAAGGGGCTGTCTCTTGTCCTTAGTCAGCACCCCTCAAGTTTTTTCTGGAGATTTGCCAGAAGTGAAGCTCGCTTCTTTGACTTTCTTTGCTCTCCAATCTTAGAGACATTTTCAGTAAGGCGTTGAGACAAAGACAGGCACTGGGGAACTGGTCCTGACTGATCGTATATTCTTATATACTTGTGGTTAAGCCATGACTTTCTGCCCTGGGTTATTGATAGTTCGAGCATTTGAAGTTCAAAAGCCCTTAATCACAAAGGTTTCATTTCTGCCTTCAGTTTCCAAAAACATACTTGAAACCTCAAAGGCCAGAGACTGACTTTCTTGGTATCTGCACTACGCTCCAGCAACTGTACCCTAGGGCCTGTCTCCAGGAGGTCAGCTTTGAAGGAGGAAGGAACACCGAGCAAATACATCTATTTTTCAGGGATAAAATCAGGGCCTTACAGTACGCCACTGCCCAGTAAAGTGGACTGCAAAGGTCCACACACTTGCTCTGTGGTCACGCCTTCCTTAGGGGCCACCAGCTCTGACAGACAACATTTGTACATGTGCTTCAGGTTTGGTTGTCTCCCTCTGTAATTGAAAGCAGTTGTTACACTCACTTAAATTCAGAAAGGATCGAATTTACTGTCTTGGCATAGTAAACACATCAGTTGTAAAATCATTGACATCAGCACTTTATTTTTCCATCTTCCACGAACTTTTATAAATAAGGGCAACTATGCTACAAAATGCCAAGCAATTGCAAAACATTGCCATATTTAGATGGCAAAGCTGCTTGAAGAAAGCCAAGGGCTGGCAGGTGGTACATCACGAGAGAACTTGATACAGCTGTTGGTTTACTACGGGGGAAGTCAAAATTCAACACAGAGGCTTAGAAGGGTTTGGTGCAAACATGGCTCATGGTGCTGCGCGCCTGTAGATCCAGCCCTCGGGAGATGAAGGGATGAGAATGAGGATAACCATGGATATCCTAGTTATGTACAGAGTCAGCTCAACATCAGCATGGACTACAGAAGGCCCTGTCTCCAAAGGGAGAGGCTTGTGGCTGCTGCGTACCTGAAAACGCTAGTTACGGAGATGTTAATGATTCTCTGTATTTTGCTCACCTCTCACTCATCCTAATAGTCCTTAAATATAACACAACAATTTTTTGAAGTTTATTTGTACGTGTATGGGTCTTTGCCTGCAGGTGTGTGTGTGTGTACCACATGCGTGCACATTCCACGGAGGCCAGAAGAAGGCTTCAGATCCCCTGGAACAGGAGTTAAAGATGATTGTGAGTCACCATATGGGTGCTGGAAACTAAACGTAGGTTGTCTAGGAAAAGTAGCAAGCACAGGTAGCCATTGAATCGTTAGTCCAGCCCCCAAACACTTGAATTTTGGGGAAATCCGATTTACTGATTGTTGTGGACTAAATTTTTATTCTCCTCCTGCTGCAAAAAATCCATATGGAAGCTTTGTAGAAAGTTTTAAGATGAAAACCACTTCAACCTTGCTATTGTTTTTCAAGATTATGCTGGCTTCTTTGAATGTCCCTATGAATTTTAAGACCACTTTCTCAACTTCTGCCAGACTGGACTTTGATAGGGAGCCTGCTGATTATAGACCAGCTGCCCCCTTCAAAACAAGCGTATAGACTTAGGAGTGATTTACGTAGCTCAACTTAGTTCAAATGCTGAATAACTTTCAGGGCCTACATTTTGCATACTTCATTAATTTTATTCCTATTTTATCTTGTTTGAGACAGGGTCTCTTTATGTAGTACTAGCTGTCCAAGAGCTTATTATATGCAGACGGGGCTGACCTCAAATTCACAGAGATCCGCCTGCCTCTGCCTCCTGAGTGCTGGGATTAAAGGAGTGGGCCCCCATGGCCCTTCCTACTTTATTATTTTTAATGCTGCTATAAAGGGAATTGCATTCACACACCTAGGTAATGTACTATTGCTGTGTGTGTGTGTGTGTGTGTGTGTGTGTGTGTGTGTGTGTGTGTGTGTGTGTATGCGTGTATGCCCACGTGTGCATGCACACACGTGCCATGGAACATTTGCAGCAGTCGGAGGATAACTTTGTGGAGTCAGTTATCTCCTTGCACCTTAAATGAGTTCTAGGAGTCAACTCTAGCCCACAGGCCAGCACAGCGAGTGTCATCGCATGGCCTTAGCAATCCATGCTCTGGTTATTTTAGACAGACTAATCCTGAACTCACAACCCTCCTGTGTCAGCCTCCAGAGTCTGGAATTAAGGACTGTGTCATCGCCACAGCTGGCCCAACAGTGTTCTTAATTTCTGCTTTAGGCTGATCTTTGCAAATGTGGAGAAATACAGTTGATTTCTAGACCCTTTAAGATACGGTACACATTTTCACTAAAGTCAGGAACAAAACAAGGTTGTCCACTCTCTCCATACCTATTAAATATAGTCTGAGCTAGAGCAATAAGGCAACTGATGGATAATTGAGGGGATATAAATTTGTAAAAGAAGTCAAAGTATCTTTATTTGCAGGTGATATAATTTTATATATAAATGAGCCTAAAACTCTACCGAGAAACTTCTCCAGCTGATAAACACATTCAGCAAAGTAGCAGGATGCAAAATTAACACACAAAATCAGTACCCTTCCCATATTCAAATGAAAAATACGCAGAGAAAACAAAACCTTTTACAAGAGTCTCAAAAAATATCTGGTAACTCTAACCAAGTGAGTGAAAGACTTGTATAATAAAAACTTTAAGACATTGAAGAAAGGGATTGAAGAAGGTATCAGAAGATGGAAAGACTCGGTAGATTAATATTGTGAAAATGGCCATCATATTACAAAGGAATCTAAAGATTCAATGCAATCCCCATCAATTCTTCACTGAAATTGGAAAAGACAATTTCCAGCATCATATGGAAACACACACACACACCCAGGAAAGCGAAAACAGTCCTGAGTAACAAAAGAACTGCAGGAGGCACCACCATCTCAGATTTCAAGTTGTGCTAAAATTGTCATGGTAATAAAAACAGCATGGTATTAGCTCAAAAAACAGTCGCAGTGATCAATGGGGTTGAACTGAAGGCCCAGGCACAAATACACACACCTATGAACACCTGATTTTTGACAAAGAAGCTAAAAATACACACGGGAAAAACATAAGGTCTTTAACAAATGGTGCTGGTAAAACTGGAAGCCTGCATGCAGAAGAATGCAAATAGACCCATACTTACCCTGTACAAAAGTCAATGCAAAAAAGACCTCAGCACTAAGACCAGAGACACTGAACCTGATAGAAGAGAACATGGGGAATAGTCTTGAGCTCACTGGCACAGGAAAAGACTTTCTGAACAGAATACCAATAATACTGGCACTAAGAAAAGAAATCGGTAAATGGGACCCCACTAAGCTGAAAAACTTAGTGAGTATAAAAGTATAGCAAATGACACCATCATTTGGGCCAAGGAAGCAGGCTACAGAAGGGGAAAACATCTTTGCCAATTAGATGGAGGACTAATATCTAAAATACAGAAAGGACTAAAAACCAAAAATGGACATCAAGAAAATAACCCAATTAAAAAATGGGGTACAGAACTAAGCAAAGAGTTCTCAAATGATAAACACAAATGGCTTGGAAATTAAAACTACTTTGAGATTTCTTTTTTAAAAAAATCTTCTCTTATTTTTCTGTGCATTGGCATTTTGCCTGCATGTGCATCTATGTGACATTGTCAGATCCCCTGGAACTAGAGTTACAGACAGTTGTGAGCCGCTGTGTGGGTTCTGGGAATTGAATCGAGTCCTCTGTGCTTTTAACTGCTGCGCCATCTCTCCAGCCTCCTACTTTAAGGCTCCATCTTACACCAGTAAGAATTGCCAGAATGGATAAAACAAATGACAGCCCACACTGATGAGGATGTGGGGAGGGGGAACACTCATCCATTGCTGAGGGGACTGCAGACTTGCACAACCACTGTGACTCATCGCCAGGAAGCTGGGAATAGATCTACCTAAAGATCTATAACTACTCTTGGGCATATACCTCAAAGACTCTGCATCCTACTATAGAGGTAATTGCTCAACCATATTCATTGATGCTCTATTCATAATAACCAGAATTTGGAAACAGCCTAGATATCCATCCACTGATGAATGGGCACAGAAAAAGTGGTACGCATACACAATGGAATATTATTCAGCTGTTAAAAAGATGAAATCATGCCACGTAGTGGTGGTGCACACCTTTAATCCCAGTATTCAGAAGACAGAAGTAGATGGGCGGTGGTGGCGCACGCCTTTAATCCCAGCACTCGGGAGGCAGAGGCAGGCGGATCTCTGTGAGTTCGAGGCCAGCCTGGACTAGAAGAGCTAGTTCCAGGACAGGAACCAAAAAGCTACGGAGAAACCCTGTCTCGAAAAAAAAAAAAAAAAAAAAAGAAGACAGAAGTAATCATATCTCTTTGAGTTGGGGGCCAGCCTATTGTGGAATATGTTTAATATGTGTTACATTTGTTTATGTTGTGGAATATTTGCTTAATGAGGCAAAGATTTGTTGCGTTATTTTATGTTGCATTTGTTTGACTCCGTAAAACTGTGTTATTTGCCTGTTTAAGACACCTGATTGGTCTAATAATGAGCTAAATGGCCAATAGCAAGGCAGGAGAGAGTGGATAGGTGGGGTTGGCAGGCAGAGAGAATAAATAGGAGAAGAGAGAGAAGAGAGAGGAGAGGACGCCAGTGGCCAGGCACACAGCCACACAGCCAGCCACAGAGCAAGAAGGAAGGAAAGGTATATAGAACAGACAAAGGTTAAAGCCCAGAGGCAAAAGGTAGAAAACAACAATTTAAGTTAAGAAATAAGCCAAGCTAAGCCTGGGAATTCAAAGTAAGAATAAGTTTTTGTGTATTTATTTGGGAGTTGGGTGGCGGACCCCCAAAGAGTAAAGAGAGAAGGAGGGAAAAAAACCTACACCAGCCTGGTCTACAGAACAAGTTTCAAGACAGTCAGAGCTACACAGAGAAACCATGTCTCAAAAAAAGAAAGAAAGGAAAAAGAAAAAAAAAGGAAAGGAAAGAAATGAAATGAAAGAAAAAAGAAAAGAAGGGGCTAAAGAGCACTGGCTGCTCTTCCAGAGGAGCTGGTTCAGTTCCCAGCACCCATGTGGCTGTTTGCAACTGTCTGTAACTCTAGTTCCAGAAGACTTGACACCCTTGCTTAGACACGCATGCAGGTGAGACACCAACACCAGTGCACATAAAATAAAAATAAATCTTAAAAAAAATTAATTTTTAAAAATGAAACAAGAAAGAAACCATGAAATTTGCAGGTAAATGGATAGAACTAGAAAAATAAAACCATCCTGAATGAGGTAACCCAGACCCCAAAAGGTAAATATTGTACGCTTTCATTTGTGGATATTAGCTTTTAAGCCTTTGATAGGTATTTAAGAAGTCATATAACCACAGAGGTTACTACATATAGAGTAAGGAACTGAGGGGAAGTCCTCCAAAAAATAGAATCTACAGTTATGGGGAGATGGGGAGAGACGGGAGCAGATTAAATAGTGAGGACAATGAAAAAGGGGGGTGAGCCGGGCGGTGGTGGCGCACGCCTTTAATCCCAGCACTCGGGAGGCAGAGGCAGGTGAATCTCTGGGAGTTCAAGGCCAGCCTGGTCTACAGAGCTAGTTCCAGGACACGCTCCAAAGCTACAGAGAAACCCTGCCTCGAAAAACAAAAAATAAAAAAGAGGGGGGTGAAGAAATGAATAAGGGAAGGGACAGCTAACGCCATTTGAAGATCATATGGAAATCTACCACAGTAGTAGCTTCCTAAATTTATACATACATGAAAGAAATCTAAATGGAGTTACCAAATAATGGGGGAGACAATGCTGCAAAGTGCCTGGAATGGGTTACATCTAGTTGAGTTAATGTCGGCAAAAGGAGCCCCATGGGAGCCCCCAAACATCTATTATCTATGACCAAGGCTGGTTGCTCTTCACAAACTGATACTGAAGACATTTACATATCTCACTGGACACAGAGAAGTCAAGCTGGTGCTTAAACAGAGGCTTCGGCTAACTAGCTAGCATTCATGGTACTGGAAGGCCCTCTACATACTACCAGAGAAAGGTAACCACCAATCCTGCTGCAAACCCTCAGCATACAGAAGTGATCTGCCTACAGGACATGCTGGTGTGATAATGGCATAAACACTGTGGGAGAACCAAACCAAATCTGATTGGATTTAAGGCTCAGTCTACTAGATGGAATCCATGTCTGACATTGCTTAGGTGGCCAAGAACTTAAGACTGGAAAGGCCATGGGACTAGGGGAAAACCAACACTATTGTCCTGCTAAAAGAACATAGCAATAGAATGACTTCTAATGACATTCTGTGATACCCATAGATGAGAGCCTGACTCGGTCATCATTAGAGAAACGTCTTCTTGCAGTAGATAGGGACAAATATAGTTACCCGCAACCAGACAATGTGCGGAGTGGGAGACTTTGGAGCACTCATTCCTAAGTGGATGTCATTATCAAACCCCTCCCCTCAGGGAACTATGGGGAAGAGGAGGTGGAAAGAGTCTAAGAGTCAGGCCTGATGCTTGACTCCAAGGAAACAATCTCTTCCCCACGTAGTAAGATGGATGCACATGTGAACTCACAGACTGTGGCAGCACCCAACCCCCGGGGCCTGCGCAGGTTCAAACCAGATGGGGACCCAGCACTGAGAGGAGAAAGTGGACATGGGCTCCCAAACCTAACAAACTATCTGCACTGATACTTGCTTGCAATGTGAAATTTATTTTCTCCAGTGGCGTCTCACTGAGAGTATTAATCACACTTCAGGTGGGCACCACACCCAGGAGTAGCTGGCCAACACAAAACAGATCCCACGACATTTTTGTAGACTTTTTGTGTCATATCACACTGCTTGATCATCTTTTGTCTTTCTATCTTTTGCTTGTCTATTTTGGTTTCCATTTTTGTGTTTTTGTGGAGTTTGTGTGGCTTCTCCTTTTCACTGTTGTTTTTTTTTAAAAAGAGGGCACTTGGAATTGGGTGGATGAGGTGGTGGAGAGGATCTGAGAGGGTTGGGGGAGGGGAAAGATAACAGAGAGGAAATAACCAAAGCGGTCAAGGACATGGGAGCAGATCTCAGAGAATATCAACATGGGTGACAAGTTGACTTTGAGTGCGGAGTCCAAAGTCCTGTCTAATCCCTCCAGCCTGGGTGGCCTCTGAGGGAACACGGCCCAGGACAGCTCTGGGATGCCAGCACAAACAAATCAGCCATCCTCTTCAAAGGAAAAGCTTTATACTCAACCTCCATCCCTCCTCCTGATCAGGCCTCGCTTATGCGGCCCCCTTTAGAGCATTTCGCTGGTTCAGCTTCTAAACCTTGTCAAGATGGACATTTCCACTGAGGTAAGCTTTCTGAAGAACAGCTTGGAAATACATAAGCAGAGCTTTTAAAATGGTCTACAATTTTAATGGTTTACCTCTTTTAAGACAATAATCCAAAAAACAAAAATCAAGACAGAAATAAGTTTATTGTAGCATATTTATAACATGATACATAGTTATAATACTTAAGGATCCAACAACTGAACACAAATTAAATAAATAATGGTACATTCATGCAGCCATGAAAATAATGGGTTTTGAAGAACTTAGAAACAGTGTCTAAAACAATACTGGACAGGAAAAGCAAGTAATTGTATCACTTGTATTGCATAAGCTTTATTACTTTTAAATGGGCAAAAAAAGAAAAAAAAAAGCTGATGAAAGAATACCAGAATGTTAGTAGCAGTTGCTTCTGGATTCAGAGATCCAAGATTATAATATCCAACCTGTGCTAAGGAGGAAAAAAGCAAAAGACAAAGATCAAAAACCCCCGCACCCTTGGATACTCTGTAAACTACCTCCAATTACAGTCTTCAAATTGGACAGCCAGTAAAAGCACTAGAAGGAAGTTAGCCAGTACAACTTTCTCTGCTGTTATCAGTTCCGAATCTCAAAAGAAGCATGACCTCTTAAGATTTAGGCAAACTCATTATGGGGCTAGCATGAAACCTGGCACCAGGGAAATTCCTGGGTATCCACAGGGATGAGCACAGCTAAGAACCTAAGCAATAGTGGAGAGGGTGCCTCAACTGCGCTTCACCCGTAATCAGAGTGATGACTTTCACCTTGTCATCATAGAACCTTCATCCATCAACTGATGGAAGCAGATGCTGAGATCCACAGCTAAGCACTGGGCTGAGCTTCCGAAGACCAGTCCAAGAGAGGGAGAGACCAATAATATGAGCAAAGGGGTCAAGACCATGATAGGGACACTCACAGGAACAGCTGACCTGAGCTAGTGGGAGCCCACCGACTATGGACCGATAGCAAGGGAACCTGTATAGGACCAAAGTCGGCCCTCTGAATGTGGGTGACTGTTGGTGGCTTGGGCAGTCTTGGGGTCACTGGCAGTGGGACCAGGTTTTATCCCTAGTTCTTGAACCAGCTTTTTGGAGCCTAGTCTTTTTGGAGGGAAACCTTACTCAGCCTAAATATTGGGGGCCGGGGCTTGGTCCTGCCTAAAGTCATGTGCTAGACTTTGTTGACTCCCCATGGGAAGCCTTACCCTCTTTGATGAGTCAATGGGAGGGGGGAGGCAGGGAGAAAGGGGGGGAGTGGGACCTGGGATAGGTACATAAAATGAGAAAAGATCGTTTTTAAGAAATTAATTTTAAAAAAGATTTAGGCAAACTTCAAAGAAAAGCTTGTTTTGAGATCAGGTTCTATGTGGCCTAGTTTGGTGTCCAACTCAGCATGGAGCCAAGGATGGCTAGAAATCCTCCTGCCTCCACTTCCCAAGTGCTGGGATTACAGGGGTATGATGCTGCACCAGCTTCCTTCTGCAAGATCCTTCCTTCCTTTGTTCCACCCTTCTAATCCCATTTACCAGGTCCTTTAACCAGATACTGGTTATCACACAGAATAATACAACTGTGTCAAAAGTGCAGAGGCACAAGACATCCTGCTTGGGCAGGAACCGGTAGGGATGGGAGGAAGATGCATATACAGAGTCCATGAAAAGTAGCGGACTTGGTGGAGCAACCCAGAACAGGGCTCAGCTCCCAGGTTCAAAACTGTGTGTAGATGCAGAACCAGTCAGACTCAAAGGCTTCCTTGAGAAGACACTTCATACCCTAGCCTTAAAGGAAATGGTGTTCCCTTCAGTGGAGGACCAAGACTTCAGACACTAAACTCCTGCAGCTGGGGTCAAGTAGCTGGGAGGGGAAGACAAGATAGAGCATCAAAACAAGCCGAGTCTTTAGAGGAGAATTTCTGACACTTTGGTATTCTTGAGAATTATCGTTTGAATTGCTGCTTCTACCACCAGAAATTCTGTTAATCAATCTGGAGTAAGATCAAGAATACAGCTCCCCCTCATCCCTACCGCACCCCAGAGAAGTTACAGGAGGTAGTAGCAGGTAGATATGATCAAAACATATTGTATAAATTAAGAAATTCTCAAATAATAAATAAAATATATTTAAAAGGGAATACTGTATTTTAACCAAGCAACCCCTAAGCCCCCAGGTTTTCCTGATGCATGAAGCACAGATTTAAACTCTCAAATTGTAGGTAAAACACCATGTCTGCATTTTTCTAGAGAAGTTGCAGAAATACTGTCAATCAGATTCTCAAGGTGTTCCATAACTCGAGAATGCTAAGAACTGTCTTAACAAATCAGAAATTCAGAACTGAGGGACCCTTCCTCAAGGATCGAGTTGGAGGGAAAGCAAAAATTAAAATATACACACAGTTACGGGACAGAGTGGAACAGAGGAGAGTGTACAGTGTTGACAGCTTATCCTCACTAGACGCAGGCAGCTTGTCCCAAGAGTGTGCCTTTAAAAAAGGCACACGGATCAAAGAGACTTTAGTGACAAGGCAGATTAACACTGCCACGGCTTTTCCAAGATGGAAAGATTTCCAGTTTGAAGAGAAGGAAAAGATAGTCACCTGCTGGAGTCTTGGAGTCTGGAATGTAAGCAACTATAATTCATAGTGGGTTTGGGGAGAGGGAAGAGGTGTGGAGGTAACTGTTACAAGATACACTGTACCGTGTACGGAAATCTGCAGAGGACTACTTCTTTTAAAGGTACAGTGCTATTAAGAAGGTGTGGTGTGGATGAGAAGCAGCCACAGCTGGAAGAGGAGCAATTATGGTGGAGAAGTTGCTGCAAGCCTGCTCACCAGGCATCATCATTCCCTATCTTCCAACCTGATCCGTCAGCGGTGCACAGAAACCCATCTTCAAGATTACTGACTCAGACTCTGAGACACAGAAAACGGTTCTGTCAACAGCAGGAGGGAGCTGCTCAGAGCGTGGTGTTTGGAGACCAAGCACATTTCCACACCTCCCTCGCCCTGCCTAGAAACAGATTACTAGGTACAAATTTACCTCCTGGGCCTAACCTTGATTAGTGAATTCCCCGTCAAGACAAACTTCTCATTCATTTGTAATACTGTAATAGTCTTGTGACCAATTTTCCTACTTTGTCTTTTCTCTACTATAATTTTCAGCAGTATATAGCTCAAGCAACAGTCTTTAAAATATCCAAATGATCGATATCAATAGCCATAAAGAAATTTTTTAAGTCTTCTACAGTCATGCTTATAAATGAAATGTTACCAACAAGCCAAGTTTAACAAAACTTAGAAGCAGGGCTGTTCTTGTTCAAATGTGACAGGGAGTCTCCTTGGTTCCGCCTCTCTCCTTACCGCTTTCAGAATTCCTTATCCCAGACCCTCAGTTCCGTGGAAATCTGAAACCTACCCTCTGCCTACAGTTGGCAGGGAAAGAGACATATAACCCAAACCTACTTCTGCTGTTGCTGCCCCTGTTTTGACCCTGTTTCCTGATGTCTGCGTGGAGACACTAGCAGTCAAATTCACATTATTATTACAGGGATCTCAAATCCACATAGAAAGCAGATGAAATACTATATATATTCTTTAAAACTCCCACTCCCACATATGTATAACAGCTCTAATAATGAGCCCATAGCCACTCACACTTCATTTCTACCCCATCCACTCCTCCACCACAGTATTTACAAATTTCCCCCTCGTGGTTTCTCACCCATGAGCATTTCAGTTCATTGCTGGAATTGCACAGATGCAACCAGACAGGTGTGGTGGCACACATATCTAATCCCAGCACTTAACGGGCAGAGACAGGAGGTTCTTGAGTTCAGGGCCAGCCTGGGACTTTATCTCAATAGTGGCTTATGCCTCTAATCCCAATTCTTATGTTTAGAGGCAAGAGCATCAAGAGTTCAAAGTTATCCTCAGCTACAGAGCAAGAGCAAGTCCAGTATGGGTTGTTTTTGTTTTGAAGTTTTATAATCCTATATCTCAAAACCAATAAGACAGGGGCTGGAAAGGTGGCTCAGTGGTTAAGAACCAGAGCACTGGCCACTCTTCCAGAGGAGGCAGGTTCAATTCCCAGCACCCACAGGGGAGTTCACACCAGTCTGCAACTTCAGCTCCCGGGGACCTGACATCCTCACAGATGCACATGCCAGGAAAATGCCAATGCACATAAAATAAAATAAAAATAAATCATTTAAAAAGTTGTATTTAATCCCAGCACTCAGGAGGCAGAGGCAGGCAGATCTCTTTTTCGAGGCCTGCTTGGTCTACAGAGCTAGTTCCAGGACAGCTAGAACTGTTACACAGAGAAACCCTGTTTCAAAGAACAAACAAGAAGAGAAAAGAAATAAAAACCAAACAAACAAAAAAAACCAAAACAGTAAACAATACTGTCTCAAAAAGCAGAAAATACAAAACAAAGGGGGGATTATAATCTACAAATTCACACTTAAAGAATAACAATCACCCCTTTGTAACAAGCATTTTAAAAATCTGTAAATGTTCAGTTATCTCATAAACTGTCCTCTTTTGATAGAAGGGCATGGCTAAAATATGGTGTCATGTAGCCTAAGATGGCCTCGAACTTGATTTGTAGCTGAGAACACCTGTGAATTCCTGACCCTCCTCCCTTTCTCCCAAGTGCTGGGTTTATAGGCATTCATTGAGACTGCAATCTGACAATCTATAGATCTCCCTACACTCTTTTCTTATTGTAATTAATGAAAGAAACTGGGTCATCTTGATGACATAGTTTAGTATTTTCCTTATCTTATCTCTGGTTAAATAGACCTAGAGGCTTGATCAGACTCAGGAGAAGAGTTTTTCTTTGCTGTGCTTGGGTATTGAACAAAGGATCCCACACATATGAGGCAAGAACTCCACCACCGAGTCACATCCTCAGATTTTTTTAAACTTCATGGGTGATATCTCCTTTAATGATACAGACCATTGATGTTCAGTGCCTAAAGATCCAGCTATTAGGGACTCCACAATAATGACATTTGTTTTTGATAACTTCGTTTATTAGATGAAATGTTTCTACAAAGAGAAACTCCTCTTGCCTACTTGGTGCCTAGTGAACTATATTCTATTTACATTTCTATAGTTTTGCACGGTATTCCATCTGACTTCAATGACTTCAAATCTTCAAGGAACAGAATTCTAGCTACCCTTGCATGATCTTAGTACACCTCAAGGCTGGCTGGCTGCCCTTCAAAGGTTATCATTACAATAGCGCTTACCTCACTGACTTAATTTACAGCCTCCACCACAGAACTGGAATTCTTAGAAACAGGAGAAGCCTTAAGCCCAAGCATCTGCATCAAGTGGTTACTGGGCAGATGTGTGCAGGAAAACGAAGTATGAAAGAAGGGGGGCTGGAGAGATTGCTCAGCAGTTAAGAACACACTGGCTGCTCTTCCAAAGGTCCCAGGTTCAATTCCCAGCACCCACATGGCAGCTCACAACTATCTATAACTTCAGTTGCAGGGCATCAGACACCATTACACAGATAGACATGCAGGCAAACACCAATGCACACAAAATAAAAATAAGTATTTTTTTTTAAAAAAAGTCGGGTTTCATTTAAGAGGTCATTTCCTTTTTCTCTTTTTATACACAGGGTCTCTCACTGTAATTCTGGCTCTTCTAGAACTTACCATGTAGACCTGGCTGGATACAAATTCACCAGGATCTGTTGGCCACTGCCTCCCAAGTGCTGGGATTTAAGGCCTGTGCCACCGAGCCCAGCTCAAGGTCATTTTTCTTTTTTTTTCTTTCTTTTTTTCTTTTTTTGTTAGTTTTTCGAGACAGGGTTTCTCTGTGGTTTTGGAGCCTGTCCTGGAACTAGCTCTTGTAGACCAGGCTGGTCTC